>NC_053047.1:2439242-2742272 GCF_003473485.1 Medicago truncatula | reverse complement strand
TTAGCTTACATTGCGTATGTGTGGGCTATGTAATCTCATTTTGTGATGAAAAAGCATTATGTGAATGAGAAAGAAAATTGAAAGAATTTTTTATACAATTGGAATTATATTTTATTTTAAGGGTAGTTTGTTCATTTCCATGTGTAATAAGAGTTTTTTGTATGTGATTTTTTTTTAATCCTTGTAAATATACTACATCTTTGATTTTTATCCCTCTAAAACATAAAACTACTTTATTTTTGTTCATTTAGGCCAAATAGACAAAATTGATTATAAGGAATAAGGGTCATTTTCTCAAGTAATTGCAAGTTAACAATCATTGGATGTCCCTTGAGATAACCCCACATGAAAAATGTTCGATCTAGCAATATTAACATTGTTTGTTGAGTATTCAAGAGCAATTGGATGAAAAGATGAAAAAAAAAATCTTATTTAATAAGAGGTTTTGGGTTTCAATCCCATCATGGACAAACAACAATGTTTAATTTTTTTTAATTTTTTTTTTTATCAATTGTTATAGCTCTACTCAATTTGAGTTAAACAAACATTACGGACAAAACCATCCATAACTTTTGATAAGATGCAAATTAACAAGCATCACACTTCTTCTATTATCCTCTTTATTTATTTAGAGTTTGTAAATAAAACTAGATTGCTCGTTATTTCCTAATCGAGGCAGTCAAGACATATTAATGGTAGATCAATTCTCTCTTGATTTGTTTTGGAAATTTACTTGCTCCTCCATGTCATGATATCTTTTGGTAAATACGTAAGATTTAAAAATAAAAACTAAAAAACCTCCTCTTTCCTTCATTTTATATTTTATTAGAAAGAAATAAAATATTCTAAGTAATTTTCAAAGGACAATTGTGTTAATTACAAAATTTGTAATATGGAATGTAAGAGGACTTGAAAGTTAATTGAATTTATTGTTATTGTGTTTTTAAAATGGATCCAACTCTTATGAGCTTGGTGAAAACAAAGTAATAATTCACACCAAGTCCATAAAACTTGAATTCATTTAAAGGTGATAACATTTAGATTTCATTAAACTTACAATACCTTTTTGTCAAAAAAAATTAAACTTACAATACCTCTCCTATTCTATACTAAAAACTTCACAAATAACACATTAACAAAGACACTCTAACCTAAGGTTTTTTTAAGGGACTCTAACCTAAGGTTTAAAAATTAAAATATATCACTTACTTGCATTCGTATTAACTCTCGATTCTCTTCCTCCATGCTTGCAAAGATTGAAATTTATATCATGCATGTTATCACCAACTCTATGATTTATTTTAGTCAAAGCGATATTGTACCCTACAAAAATCATATTATAGAGAGAGTGTGAAGATGAGATTGATATCAAGAGTGTGAAGGGGATTCTTTTTGTTATAATCATAAATGAATCTGAAAACCATAACTAAAATGAATATGCTTGTTAAAATGAATAAGAAAACCACAACAAAATTGTCTATCAAAAATAAAATGTTATTTGAACAATAATTTTGTTTTCTAACAAAATATTTCTAAACAATATATTTTTATACGACGTCAAAATATGTTTGTCAATAATATTACAACCCCATTCTTCTAAATTGTGCTATTAGTAACACCTAAAACGCCCTAATAAGTAAGATACTTTTTTTTTTGAAATAGTTTTTGTTTTCAGTTTTTGAAATATACAAGTCCTCTTCTCACAATAGTTATCATTTTACATGTTTTAGTTTTAGTCCCCAAAACTAAAAAAATTCAAAACAGTTTCCAAAACTGTAATTTTAAAAAATAGTTTAGCAAAAAAGTTTTTAATTTTCAAGTTTTTAAAAACTGAAAAATAGTTTTTGAGAAGTGTTTCAAACAGGCTCTTATTCTACGAAGCATTTTTTTGAAAGATACTGTTCAAAACAATATTTCATGTTTAAAATTAAGGCCAAATTATGTTTTTGGTCTCTTAACTATTTAATTAGTATCGCTTTGGTTCTTTAATTAAAATTTGATTTATTTTGGTTTCTTAACTTCTCTCTGTTACACATTTTGATTCTTTCCGTTAGTTTTAATTCAAAAACATTATATGTGATTTAAAATGTCGGAAATAGTCTTAAATGTATGTACTTATCTTTCTTAGATTTATCGGAAATCTCCCATCAATACAACATATTTAAACATTTAAACTTTAAAAATTTATCTAGAATGAAGCCTCCGCAACAAAGAAAGCTAGAAAATTAATGTATGTTATTTAAAATGTATACCACGCATGTCAACTTTCTTGCATTCATCGTATGAAAGTTTCCTTCTAAGTCAATTTTCCATCTTTATTGCCGAAAAGTTTCATTATAAGGTTAATTAAGAAAATATGCTCGGTACCAAAGGTGGAAAATAAATTCAATATTTTTGTTTGTTCTTGCCTGTTCAAAAACAAAAATGTTTCTTCTTCCTTCCTCTAACAAGATCAGCTTAAAAAGAGTAAAATCTTAAACCCAACTTTATCTTTATCCTCATCATAACCTGATTTGTTGTCTCGATATAGCATGAATTAAATTTGTTATTAATCATCATGAATAGGCATCATTTCTTTGCAATTGTGATAGTTTGACATTGATCACAATAATTTCACATGTCAAAGTAAATTAACATTAGTTTTTCTTCACCAATATCTTTTGAAATATTTTTTTATAAAAAGGGATCATAAAAAAAAAAAAAAAAAAATTCTATTAATTCACACCCTTTAATTTATGTTTTTTTTTTATAGTTTGTTTGGTTAGGTTTATGTTTTTATTTTTATATTTCCTTTATTTCAATCTACTTCTAGCTCAAAATAAAAGAATACTTAAATTAAAAAAGAAAATGATTCTAAGTTTTGCGCATGATAAATAGAAATTTACGTAATTATCAACTTTGCAAATTTGTATAAATAAGTACACATCTCTCTTGCATGTCATTACAAGTTAATAATAAATTTCGTGTTATTTGCTAAGAAAGTTAAAGTTTTAAAATGGATTCTCTTTGAATGTGGTGTTGAAGTTTGTCGTAATACTTTTTGTTGTTGTGAGCACACTTGTTGGAGTAGTTCAAGGGAATGAAATTGTTGAAGAGCATGAGAAAAAAGTTGACTATTACGTTTCCTCGCGCTCCCTATCTTTTTTTCAAAAATGTTCTTGAGCTTCCGGATTTCATAATTCGGAATGGTGTTTTCCTTTATTATAGGGTGAAAAATGGAGTTACAGATTTTTCCGGATATTTTGTAATCCGGAAACTTCAAAAAATAAGGTGTGTTACATGATGTTTCCGGATTACATAATCCGGAAACCCCCTAAACACCCTTTTTCAAGGTAAAACGGTTCGGATATATAATCCGAACTGTATCACCACAAATTCTAAACATATTTTTAACATGAATAGTCATTTTATGGATAATATTAATCTTCCTAACTCTCATCCTTCCGTTTTTGGGTCATTGTTACCTGTTCTTAGTCAAAAATCGGGTTTTCGGGCTACTTGATCGGATTGCTCCGAAACTTCCCCAGAAAATCAGAAAAAAAATTCAAGGACCATGACTCCCTTAGAATGGACTTCTTATGGGACTCCACCCCTCAAAATCCAAAATTTCATCGTTTAGACCCATTTTTCATTTTTTTTCAATTTCTCATATTCTCCGGAAAAAAATTGCATTAGTTTTATTTGATTTTTAGAACTTTTTGGTGCTATTTTTATGATTTTATTTGACAAGTTTTAAGCATCTTTTACTTAGTTTTTTGTTGTTTTTAAAAGTGAAACTCAATAAAATGTGAGAGAGTCTGATGACTGATTATACATAAGAATTGTCCGGATAATAAAATCCGTAATAGTAAACATGAATCTGGATTTTAAAATCCGAAATGCACAAGGGCATTTTTGAAAAAATTACAGAGCGCGGGAGAAGACCATTGGGTGTAAAAAATAACAGTAAAAAAAGTTTGCTTGCCATATTTGCCATGTTATAGAACAAGCCCATGTTGCCCCCCTTCTTCTAAGAGGTAAGAAGGTTACAAATCCTTAAAATATAAGTACAATTGTAAATAAAAAAAAATAAACTTAAATATGATTTTCGTCCCTATAATTTAGATCAGTTTTGATTTTCGTCCTTGTAAAAAAAAACTTTGAAATAATAAAAGTTAAAAAAATTCTCTATAATAAAACCGCATATAACAGACTAAAATTCGGTGTATGTAATTCAAACTTTTAAATTACACACATCTATTTTCAGTCTCCCACATGCGAGTTTTGATATAAAGAAAGTTTTGTTGAAAAAATAATTAAAATGTGTAAAAAAAAAAATCTGCTCGGTGAACAAGAACTGTTTCTCTTTGATTGTAAAATCTCAAGTCTGACATGTAAATTTACTTCTTAGTTCATCATCGTAGAAAAAATTTATTTTACTAATTCTAAACAAACAACACAAAAATTTAAATATAATATAGCTCTCAGAATAGCGTATACTGCTACAATGGCTGAATATCACCACACATATATTAGATTCAATTCAGAAACATAACTCATTAACTCTTAACAAAAAAATTAAATGAAAATTGTTTGAAACATAGATCAGAAATTGGAAAAGGAAAAGAAAAAGAATGATCATCAGAGACTTAATTAAATACTAGGAATCATGGAACAAATCCATCATATTGTTGCAGTTTTTTTCTCATCAAATGATCCATTCCATAACACAAATAGATTCAAAGAAATTGAACACTGAGAAGTGAGAGGCTGAGAGAAGCTTGGTGTGTCAATTTATAGGCAAGGTTGTGAATGACTAGTTGGTCTTTGGATATTTACTATTAGCACCACCGTCTATTAATACACCCTCTCATAAGGTACTTGTCTTTTAATTATTATTAATTGAATAAAGTTAGTGTCTCACACAATTACTCTATTAAGAAACATAGCATATCAATGTTTTCCTCCTCAAATCAAATGGTACAGTTTGATTCTTGATATAACTGCAACCACATGGATTCTGAACAAGGTTTTATCATATGCATGGGTACATTCTGAAAAATAAAATCAATATTTTGTTTGTTCTTCCTTCCCTCTAATAAGATCAGCTTAAAAAGAGTAAAATCATAAAGCCACTTTATCTTTGTTTCTCTTTATGTCCTATTGACCTATTCTTTGCAAATAATACAACTCATAGTCACAAGCTTCCACAACATAGTCAAATCATAATTACATGAGTTTATCACAAAAATATCCATCAAGAGTTGAGTTACAACTTGCTAGGATGCGTAAACATAGAAATCATTGAAGAAATCATTGAAGATCAAGTAACCTGGTTTAGAAGAGGAAACATAGAAAACAACTTAGGTGCATCAAATAAGGTGTTCAAATTGGAGTAGGTGCCAAAGGGTATTATCAAGAAAGGCGTGAAATTGATGAAAACCTAACACTGACCATATTAGATCGATGTATCAATTGACGGCATCATCTAACCATATCGATCGGATCATAACACACTATCGATCTTTCTTTCACACTCTCAATCACTCTCCTTTTATCATGATTGTGATATGTTATTCATCATCATTTACTTTCTGAAATTACTTCGTTTATTTATATTTTTCATTAATGAAACCCACTTTTTCTCATATTAATGAAATTATCTCCATGTTTGTGATTTTCTGCTTATAATCTTCATTCTTTGGTTTTTATGCAATGAAGTAACCTTTTTTTTACAATAATAACTAGCAAAAAATGAAGAGAATAAAAAGAGTCAATATAAAAATAGATTTCAATCCTCAAAATCCGAGTATTATTTAATTTATAAGTTAGTAGCCTAGAAGAATATAAATATTGTTGTGTTAAGCAAATTGACTATTATCCGTATTCTCTATGAAGAAATAATTCAACTCTAATGAACTTAGTGAAAGCAAAGTATTGGACCAAACAAAACCCATAAAAGTTGAAGTCCCACAGAGTAGTTATGGATAACAATACTATTTTCTTTGCATAACAATACCATTACATTTTATATTCAACATTAATCCTCTTCGAATTTATTTATGCTTGTAATCTAAATTCAGAATTGTTATTTTGACAAGAAATGTGTTGTTTTTTTGACAACGTAAGGTTCCATTTTTTTCAATTAGTTTCTTCCTCTAACAAATCATATCAATAATATTATTTATATGTTAGAATGCATTGTGAATTTTAAAGTTCAAATAACATCACTCGTCGAACTTATTGGATTGAGGATCGGTAACTTTAGGGTAAATCATCACAAGGTATATTGGTACAATATATAGAAACATATTTGTTGTCCTAATAATTGCTTCCTAGAGCTATGGTTTGACTTTCTCTAATCAATTACAGTGTGATATTATTTCTTAATCACAGAATAACTCTCGTCTAAAATGCTTAATACTCCCTCCGGTCCTATATATAAGAAATAATTTACTTTTTTCATTCATTGAATAGTTGATGTATTTGGACTATTTCTAGACTAGGTACATCAATTATTGAATGAATCTAAAAAATTAACTTTTTTTTATAAATAGGACCGAAGGGAGTACTATAATATCTCTTAATTTAAAAGCCTTGGTCTTGTAACCTTAACACTTTGGATATTTACTATTAGCACAAATTACTCTATTAAGCAACGTAACGTAGCATATATGTGTAACAAACAATCTTGATATAACCTCAACCACATGGATTCTTAACAAACTGTTTTCTCATGCATGGGTACAAATGCATGTTTTCCATTTTTAGAGTAAAAACATAAAGCAAATTTATCTTTCTTTATCTTTATGTACCATTCTTTGCAAATAATAGTCACAGCTTCCACAATATAGTAAATTAAATCATAATTACGATCGAGCAAATAATAATCATTCTTTGATTTGACCCGTCAATTGTGACTAAACAAGGTTACAACATGAATTAAATTTTCTATTAATCATCATGTATTCGTATCATTTATTTGCAATTTTGATAGTTTGACATTGATCACAATAATTTCATATTGCGAAGTAAATTACCACTAGTTTTTCTTGACCGATATCGTATGAAATATTTTTCTATAAAAAGGGGTTATTAAAAATATTTTTTTTCTATTAATTCACACCCTTTAATTTATGTTTTTTTTAATATTGAATAGAAATTTCCGTGATTATCAACTTTGCGAATTTGTATAAATAAGTACACAACCCCTCTTGCACATCATTACAAGTTAATAACAAATTTCGTTTTATTTATCAAGAAAGTTAAGTTTTAAAATGGATTCTTCTTTGAAGGTGGTGTTGAAGTTTGTTGTAATACTTTTTGCTTTTGTGAGCACACTTGTTGGAGGAGTTCAAGGGAATGAAATTGTTCAATGGGATGAGAAAAAGGTTTGCATGCCATATCTGCCATGCTATAGGGCAAGCCCATGTTGCCCCTCTCCTCCTCCTAGGAAGGTTACAAATCCATAAAATTATAAGGCTTTTTTTGTTACTTTTTCAATAATATATGTGAATTTGAAAAAGATATATTATGTTTTTAATAATATAATAATAGGAAATTGGAAAATTATAATTTAATATTCTCTGTCTTGGTTTTCACATTTTATTGTACTTTTAGTATAAATGTTATTTCTATTATAACGTATGTGTTATGTGTGGGAGGAAAAAATGAAGACGAAAAGGAATAATAACGAAACACAAAAAGAAGAAATATAGGTTGATTTGACGCATCAGTTGTAGCTAAGTTTGTTGAATTGAAGGATTTAGTTTGTGTTTGGTTCAACCTTTGATCAAGCAATCAAATTTGATTTTGAAGAAATAAAATTGATTTGATATAATTGATTTTGCACTTTTGAATTGATCTTAATTTAAAGTCAAGGTTTGTGCATCACATAAGGTATTCTGTATTCAAATTGGAGTAGTTGTGCCAAGGGATATTAAAGGAATGTAACCAAAAAAAGGATATTAAAGGAAGGCATGAAATTGATGAAGACCTAACACTACCCTATTGTTAACCAGTATGGGAGGCATTATAGGATAGCAAAGAAGAAAATGCCTCAACTTGACAATGCCACGTAACCATTTCGAATCCTAAAGGACAATCGATATTTCTTTCACATTTTCAATCGCTCTCTTCCTATCATAATTATGATATGTTGTTCATCATCGTTTACTTTCTAAAATTGCTTCATTTATTTCTATTTTTTCATTAAGTTAATGAAACTCACTTCTTTTCAGATTAATGAAACTATCTCCATGTTCGTGATTTTCTACTTATAATCTTCACAAGTTGAATTACCTCAAAAGAAGATTGTGGATGGCAAACCTATTTTCTTAACATAACAATACCATTAAATTTTTATATTGAACACTAATCATCTTCGAATTTGTTTATGCTTGAAATCTAAATTCAGATTTGTTATTTTAACAAGAAATATGTTGTATCTTTGACAGTTTTTGGGGATGGAACCTTATGCTACAAAACCATCCCCAAATTTTGCATCTTTGGTAGTTTTGACCCCCAATGTCAATTTTAATTCGGTCTACGCAGACATGGCATCTTAAATTAGGTGCCACATGTTATTACTTTTTTACTAAAAATTGGTTTTGGGGGTCAAAACAGATAGAATTGCAAAATTTAAGGGTCAGTTTTGTAGTATTTTTCTTATGAGACTCACGTTTTCAATTGTTATTTTGATATTGAAATTTAGGTTATCATAAGTCACAGCAGTTCTATCTAAATAAACATCACTACCAACACAAAGTGATTCGCTAATTGGTATTGAACCTCTTGTAAAAAATTAAAAAATTAAAAGTCTTTAATTTATTGTGTACTATGAAAATAACATCGGTAAGTAAAAGAAAACCTAGAATAAATATGGATGACTTATATTAATAACAATGCTAAAATGAATTTTCAAATTTATAATTTTCCACATTTCTGACTTAAATAAATTACAATTAATATTTACAACACAATTACTACAACAAATGAGACTATTTAAATCACTTGTTCCCTTCATAGGGTCTAATTCCATTATCTTCATACCATGGTAAAAACTGCAACAGAAAATAGATAAATTCAACTGCATAAATAATAGAAATTTACTATCCTTGCAATGTAAATTCAGCTACACAATGGACCAAAACGATGAATTCGACAAGAGTAATACAACCCAAGTACCCTCAAGGATCTTTATCCCTCTCTCAATATAAATTTAAATGAGTCTCAATCCCTCTTCTCCTAACTTGCTATCATTAACAATAAAATAAATTAAAAGTCGGATAAAAGGAAAATGTATGTCTCATGGCCGACCCAAATGGTAAAAGCAGCAACGCCGCTATCCAAGGCAATGGAATATGAGACAACTCCAGCGGAGATGCCACCAGTTAAGGTGGCACCATCAACACCAGAACCATTAATATATGACGGTTACTTGAGAAATATACAAACACTTTTCAATTTGCTCCCAAATAAGTACTGAGATTTATCGGAAATCTCCCGTCAATACAACATACATAAAATAAACTATTAAACATTACAGTGACCAAAACTCCAAAATGAAGCCCAGACGAACAAAACACGAGAAATTATTAATGTATGCGAGTCAAATGTTTAAACGCACACATCAATTATTTCACTTGATCTTACGCCTAAGCTTCGTTTTAAAGTTTATTAAAAAATCCAGCTCAGAAATTAAGAATTGTCATTCTCATTGATTATAAAAATCTCTGAAGTCTGACATGTGAAATTTTTCTTAATTCATCACAGCAATACAAACTCATAATTAAAAATCAAATGAAATGTTTAAGCTCTCAATAGTAATAAAATATCTGCTCATAATTTGAATCAGAATAGCGTATACTGCAACAAAGGCAGAATATCACAGAGCCAATTATACATATAATTTCAGAAACACATAATCTCAAACATAAACAAAAAAATATGAAAAATTGTTTGAAACAGAGATCAGAAATTGGAAAAGGTTGTCGGTCACAGTAAATCAGAAACACGGACCAATGTAAACATCATCATATCTCTTTATTTTCAAATTAAACGAAAAATCTATGAAAAAAGAAAAATAAATCATGAACCATATCGAAAGAAAAATAGTGAATGATCATCAGAGACTTAAATACTAAGAATCATGGAACGAATCCATCATATTGTTGCAGTTTTTTCTCATCACATGATTCATTCAACATTACAAATATTCAAGGAAAATAAAATCTAAGATTACAAAGAAATAACAATTTCAAAGAGAGAAAAAACTACAAATAGATTAAACGAAACTGAGGAGAGAATTGAGAAAAGAAGTGAGAGGCTGAGAGATACGATGAAGGAGAGAAAGGTTGGTGTGTGAATTTATAATGAGAGATTGATGAAACCCTAATGGACTTGGGTGATAAGAAATTGGGCCTTCGAACCTTCTTTTCTATGTCTCATTGGAAATTGCTATTAGCACCATCTTCTCCTAATACACTCTTATAAGGTACTTCTTTTTATAAAATAAAATAATTGAATGTTGTTTTTGTAAAACTGTATTTCGTATTTTAAATTAATTTATGTTTTGAGAATTAAATTCTTGATTGTTTATTAAATCAAAAATATATAAACTATATTTTTTTTGTGTAAACCAGTATCTTCCCGCGCAGCAGTTGAGACTAATCCCCCGAATCTTATAGGATTCAATTGGGAGGTAAACTCTCTGTAAGATTTTTTACGTTGTTGCATGTGTGATGCATGATTCGAACCTAAGACATTGGTTAAACTATAAGAGACTCGTGTCATAACATTTAAACAATATTGGGTATATAAATTATAGCTTACAAAGGCTAACTTTCGTGTGTTTGGCTTTGGAACTGATTATCATAAAATTCAAACATTTATAATGATTTCAATGTTATGAATGATTTACGATTAAAACTCGATGTTTTTTTAGTTGATGAAATTCTAAGTACCATTTGAAATTTACATGCACAAAGAAGATATCTTGAATTCAAACTCGAGTAACCATTGAAAACTGTTTATTCCAGCAATTTTGGCACCACCAGTTGTGTTCGATTTTTTTTTTTTTTTAAAATGACAAAGCAAAAAAAAAAAAAAAACTACAAATAGGGTTTACTTCAGGGTTCGAACCTCAACGCTATCTCAAACTCTGATGAAGGGAGTCTAGCAAAAAGTCACAGCTAACCTTGAGAGCGTCCGATATTGGCCAAAAAAATTGCACAACAGTTGTCCTCTCTAAGAACATGATGGAAAGAAATGTTAGCAATATACTCCTTTAAACCAAAAATCTTCACCAAGAAGCGTAAACATGCATATGTGAGTGCTCTAGATGTTGAAGAAGATGGAGGACTTCCAAAGAATTTCTCTCGCAAATAACCTATTGATTAGAGTTATTCATTACAAACATCAAACCATGGTAAACACCAGATAGCTCAGCAAAAATCGCATTTCCATCCCCTCATTAGAAGCCTGTTATCCAATCTCCTTTGTCACGAAGTAAACCGTCATAAACCGATGTCATCGGAAGTACCCCAACTTCCGTCAATATTCAACTTAACACATCCATCTTGAGGTGGGGGGTCCCCTAACAATGTGACGATTAATGTGGTGCTCAGAAGAGTGAATATTAACATAAGTTAGGTCGGTACGCATGATGTCTATAAAATGAAAGACATTTTCGGGTTTTCTATTACTTATCGCCAAGAGTATGGTTATTTGTAAATTGTCATATCCACCAAATAGTTATTGCAAACATGTTACCAACATGTCCTTTAGACATAGTTTTTAACCATGTTTTCAAGGTTACGAAGTTGAATAAATATGAATTAGTCACATTACATGGAGCACAATCCCTAAGGAAGTGAAGCACGTCATCATCATAGGTTCCGCATCTTTGGTAAATGGGAGAAGTTATCAAGTTGCAGTGATGTTGAAGTTTGTTACTTGGGATCGCATTATACGGCAAAGCCAAAGCCAACTATTTGTTGCTGAGCGAAAATACATACTTGTTTGAGCAGCTCCCCGTACTCATCTATCGTGAATATTATCATCAAATGTCAAATGAGGGATGGAGGACTGGTCTAATCTCAAGTGATTTTTATGTGTTTTTGATGTAATTCACTGCAAAATCATGTAACTCAGTAAAGCAAAGCACCTCTCGAAAAATTGGCAGGAACAATGGATGGAGATTCAAGTGGCCTCTGAATACATTACAAAATAGAAAAATTCTATTCCAACTCCCAAAACAAGATTAAAGAAAGAAAGCATTCGAAAAAATGAAGAACCTTGCAAAAAAAACATATTGGAAGAAGGTGTTGCGCGCCCCGAGCATGCTGATATGCATCCCAAGTGTGCAAAACAATGCTGAAAATGCACTGCTTAAAGCGGGATGCAAGACCACAATTTTTTCTTAAATAGAGAATGATTTGACTTTTATAGAAGCATGTTTAAGTAAGAAGGTCAAGCCAAAAATATAAAAAAAGAGTATATTAAGCCAATCAGTCCAGCTTACTTAAGTAAATATGAATAATATTATTTGTTACCAATATTATTACATTATATTTTATACTTTGAATTAAATTAATTTTTTTTAATCTTTTCAGCAATTTAAGCTTATTATTATATACCAATTTTTCGCATATTTGAATATATTATTATAAACTAAAATAGAAATCTTATATAATATAAAGTCAAATTCTCTAAAAAATACATGTTAAATATCAAAAGGGGGTTTAATCTCTTTAGTTTATTAGCTTGCTAGTATATTTAAAATTAGATCACATTACTTATTTAAAGATATTCATATGAAATAGTCAAATAGGCTATTAAACAAATTAGCATGTTATATCAAGTTTTCAAAAGGTCAGACTCAAGCTTAAATATTAGGCATATGACAAACCACATACTAGACTTTAAATTTTTTGACAGACCAAACTTAGGTCTTGTAAAGTCTAACTCGACTTAGCCTATTCTCACTCTTATATGCAAGCATTATATCCCCATTATTTCTATGCCCCATCATAGAAGAATGGCTCACGATAACTAATGTGATCGTTGTTTGCAGCATTAGGAAACAATCTTACACTCTTTGAGGGATTGTTCTTATGCCTTTAAACTTTGCCATTTACTCAGTTTTACTATTATTATTTTATATCCATGGTAGGTGTTGTTGTTTGGATCAAGTCTAACGGTGTTGGTCCAAATGTTTCCCTCTTCTTAGTTGGTCTTTGGTGGAATTGGTAGACGCGTAATGCCATGTTTGTCGGGAAAGAGCCCCTCCTCGATACCATGGTGATTTCCGAAACTTTCAAACTTGTCTCTTTGTTGAATCAGTGCTTTCAAGCTGCTAATGGACCCTTTCAATCCCAAGATTTCTCGTGTGGCATCCTTGTCGCATCGATTGTAATGCGTTGGATGTTGATGGAAGTTATCTAAGTGGTGTTGGCATAACTGATTTTTGTGGCATTTTTCAGACAAGGGAATGTCTTTGGATTAACGAGTTTAGCGGTTATCTCGATGATTCTAACAATACTCATGTTGAACTATCTGCAATTCATCATCGTTTAAAGCTAGCCACGAGACAAAATTTTAAGAATGTTGTTTGCTACTTTGATTCCTTACATGTTCTCATCCTTATTGCTAATACAAATATCCGTTTTCCATGTTATGTGGTGGAGATCCGATCCATCTACCTTTGACATGAACTCCTTCCAGCATCCCTTCAATTCTTGAAGCTAATGCCATGAGGATTGACTACGTAAGAGAGTGTTTTTTTCTTGGTTTTCTTTGATTTTTTTTTCTTCTTTCCCCATCTGTACAAAAAAAGAACAATAACTTTTTTTTCACCAATAACCAAAGGGAGAAGTTTCAAGTTTAACATAAGCCTAACATATTAATGTACACCATCAATTTTGTACCTAAGGTCAAATCTAGCACAACTCTAGCATACGGCTACACCTAATATATTGTCTATTTTCTGTTTATGATAGAGAATCACCTAATCTAATGTAAAAGGTGCTTGCACGCCAATGCTATAGTAAGTGTTATCAAAATTCAAATCATATTATTCATTCTTTCACATAATTTTTCTTTTTATATTCATAACTTTATGATATCCTAATGTTAAAATATTTCCACCCAAGTTTTGAAGATGAACAAGAACAATGACATTTTTTAAATCACCTTGCAAAGATTATAGATTGGTGATTGTGATGTTGTCTATTATATAATTGAGTGATTATGGCCTTTGGTTCGTAGGAATGGCTAAGCTTCAAGCAAGACAGATCCATTCTAATTAGAAATGGTTGGGAGATTATTTTATGTCATTGACTGATTGACTCGTTTAACCTTTTATTTTTTTCAAAGGATATAATCCCTTCTCTTTAATAATGTTTAATAAACTTTAGGTATTTCACCTTGCAATTTATTTTAGTAGTTTGATATCTTTTTTAAAGTGAATAAATGAGGTGTTTGGAGTTCGAACTCCAGCCCCACATATAACAACGCATATCCAGCCAACTGAATTATATTCACGGGACTTTCACTGTGCAATTTTAATTCTTCAAGATAATTAATTTTTGTTTTTAAGGATCGATTCTTCCCAACTAATCTCATCCACTTAAGCCTATTGACATAAATTTATTTGTCATTAGTTTTTTATTAACAAGAAATACCTTATATGCGGTAATGCAACCAAAAAAACGGTATATATTAAAATTTGTTTTAGGCTTAATTGACTATTAAAAGTTACTGGAACATCCTTGCTCATCTATTTATTTAGATTTTTTAAAAAAATATATTTTTTGCGGTCAATTTGAAACAATCTATTTATTTAAATGTGAATACAATTTGTGACAAATAATGTTAATTCACATTATTTGTAAAAAAAAAAAAATTCTCATCAAACAAATTATAAATTAGAATCATCCCCGTGAGTTTAGCTTAGTTATAGGGATATTGCATATTATATGTCGGGGACGGGATTCAAACCCCAATACCCCACTTCTCTACGTTTAAATGTGTGAACTCTGGCCAAAGGTTATTTGACAAAAAAAACAAACAAATTTATCAAACAAATAAAATTTAATTTTTCTTTTTGACGAAAAGTAAAGTTCAGATTATCGTATCATTTAGTATAAAAAAATGAATTTTTTTTAGAGCAAGAAAAAAAGATTAATGTATCATGTAAGGTTATTTAATTTCTTTGACTATTTTCTAGTCTCGTTAACAAGTGTCTTTAGAGCATTTGTTAATGATTCAAAAAATAGAAACAATTGATAACTTTTATGTAGAAAAAAGTTACTTTTTAATGTTTTAATGTGTTGAATACATAAATTTCAAGACAAAGTTTTCATTTTAAACTTCCCTTAAGGCACTTGTTAACATTTTCTATTTTAAATTAACTGGTCAAATGTTCTTTAAGGAAAGATCGATCACTAAAGACATACTAGTAAATATTAATAGAAATACACAAATAAAGTTAAAATCAATTTCTCATGTTTATTTATTTATTTTCTTTCACTACTTTCAATTAAATTTTACTCCCTACACTCCTTTTAGATCGTTACATTTTTTTTTTATTTTGTATAAAACTTTTGTTCCTATTTGTATATTTTGTTATCTAGTAACCAAATCTAACACTTTATCAATTACTTTTTTTTTTAAATAAAAAACACTTTATTAATTAAGATGAATCCATTAAACATTTTAAAATTGTCAAATTTAGTTGTCTCAAATAAATGTTTTTATTTTATGTCCTAAATCAATGTTGAAAATTCTAAACAAGTAAATGAACATTGCAATCATCAAAATTATACAGGTTAAACACTTTAGTCATTCAAACTTCATAGCGTTTAATGAGCATAATAACGAGTCAAGATCTTCTCCATTTTGTATCCTCTCCATTTCTCCATTTGGAGAGATATAAACTCAAAAAAAATTGAAAAAAGTAAAAAATAATCAATGATGGTGGGACCCACTTAATGGTATGATCCACTATCTATTTTATGTGTCTATCTCTCTCCAAATTGTGTATTTCCATTAATTTTATCAAATGGAGAGGATCCTAACCCCATAATAACATGTATCTTAACACAAACATCCAATGAAAGATCAACATGTCTTTCATGTCACACAACTAATTCTAACTAGAGAGAAGGGGATCATGTAGAGGGGTCAAATGACACTTTTTTTTTTCTTTGTTAAGAAGTTAAACTAATTCATTCAAATTGTCTTGAAAGACCAACAAATTAACTTGAAAGGTCTTGCTAACTAGTGTCCTAAGAGATTGTTTAAGGAACCCACAAAGAGAAACTTGTCTTGAAAAAGTCAAACACGCGTAAACATCACAACTATATAATTTTTTATATAAAAGTTACTATTTTTGGATCCTTAAACGATACCCTAAAACACTTGTTAGCATTTTCCTAACTTGAATACTCTCTCGCGAAATACTTGGTTAGGCACAACACTAAATATTACTTGTTAAGCACACATACATGTAATTCAAAAAATTAAAAAGAAAAAGATTAAAGTGATATTGATTGATGTGACAATTTTATTTATCTTTTAATTTTTATTTATTTATGTGTGTGCGCCTAAATTTTGTGTCTAAATGCTTGTGCCTATGTAAGACTATCTTTAATCTCTCACTACATTAAGACAAATATACAACCCTTAAAATTATGGTTAAGTTTTATCCGAAAACCAATAAATCATGTCCATCGTAATACATGCGTCAAAATTGTATGATAATCACCATATTTTTTATTCAATGTCTTTTTTTATTTTAAATAAATGAATGGAACGAGTTAAATTTGTTATTGTAAAATTAAATTAAATTGGTTAACGTTATTCAATTTAAGAAACTAGATTATTCTTTTACAAATTTATGGGACTAAATTGATTTATCATCATTTCAACCACACAATTTTGACCAACATCTTTTTACCTTTAATTTTTCATTATCAATTTAGCAATAATTAATCCTTATCGAAGAATCCGTGAAACTTACAATAAATTCTTCCAATTCAATCAAATTTTCTATATATGCATAAAATCAATAATTAAATTTTAACCATTTATTTAAATGGTTCATGTATTTTATTTATCACCTAATATTCTTCAACAAATAATATATTGGTAGTTTTTGTTTGACAATGACAATATCTCAAATAAGATTTTATAAAAAAATAAAAAGAATCCTATTTACTTTTTCTAGTAAAAATAATAATTTATGAGGAACCTTCCAGAAAGAGAAAGATTGAAAGAGAGGGGTTTTCATTTTCATCAGAAAAGTAAAAAGAAACAACAAGACGCCAAACTCAAATCTGTGGGAATCTTAAGTCTTTGTTGAATTTCTTGTCCAATTAACATTTAATTATTTTTTAATTAACCTAAACAAAACCCTCTCTCTTATTTTAACATAACAAAAACATTCATTCTTAATTCTTGTTCTGTTTCTTCTTCTGTTTCAAATTTTTTCATCAAAATGTTCCAACCTCGTTTTCTTCCATTGTTACTCTGTTTTTTCTTCTTTGTTTCTTTTGTTTCTTCAATTCGATTACCTGGTTTGGAAGAAGGAAACAAAATCACGTAAGAATCTCTCATACCCATTTCTTGAATTATCTTTCTTTGTTTGAAAATGTTGTAAAAATCTTATCTTTTTTTGTTGGGGTGTTTTCAATTTTGTTTTCAGGCGTGGATCGGTTTTTGGAGCAAAAGTCAAGTTTGATCCGACACGTGTTACTCAGCTCTCGTGGAGTCCTAGGTAGCATAAACCTTTTTCTTGTGTTCTTTCAAAAGGGTTGTTTTGTTTTTTGATGTTTTTTTGATTTTTGTTGTTGTGGATTATGTTGTATTATGCAGGGCTTTTCTGTATAAGAATTTTTTGACTGATGAAGAATGTGATCATCTTATTGAATTGGTTAGTTTTTTTAGTGATTATTATTGGTTTTGGATTTTATTCATTGTTTCTGTATGTGTTTCTGATTGTTATGTGAAGTAATCAATAGTATATAGTATATATCATGTTCCATATTGAGAGTCTGGCGAAAATGTGTTTATAAGTCGATAACATGTTTATAAGTCGGAGGCATACCTCACCTTATAAGCTGATTTTGTAGGGTTGAGTTAGGCTCTGATATCGAGCCACTCATGTTGTGCTCCTGATGTTCAGAAAATGTGTTTATAAGTAGAAAGCATTTATCGTCTTACGAGCCGATTTTATAGGTTTGAATTAGGCTATGGTATTGAGCCAATCAGGTCATGCTCATGATGTTCAATCTTGGGTGTGACATGGTGAGTTAAGAGTCTCACACAGTGTTGCCAATGCTGGTAGGCAAAAAATTTGTCCTATAAACAAGCCAATGCGGCCTATGGCGCCCTTATGGTGGACATTCCTTCACAAATTTCCTATGGTGGTCGTCTTAAGATCTGCCACGCCTTTCCACGTGACTGCCATTTAATAACAGTGGTCTCACATTGTCTGAAAATGTGTTTATAAACGGGAGGCATCCCTTACTTTACACACCGATTTTGTAGGATTGAGCTTGGCTATGCTATCAAGCCACCCATGTTGCACTCCTGTCCTGATGTTCAGTCCTGGGTGTGATAACTGATAAGATGTGTTGAGCGAGTCTCACACAGTGTTGTGGAGGGTGGAATATGGTGAAGGCCAAAAGTCTGATGTATAAACAACCCATTGCGGCCTATGTCGCTGCCATGGTAGACATTCCTTCACAATTTCCTATGGCGGTCGTCTTAAAATCCGCCACGCTGTTCCACTATGGCTACCATTTAATAACACTGGTCTCACGTTGCCTGAAAATATGTTTTTAAGCAGGAGACATCCCTTACCTTACAAGCCAGTTTTGTAGGCTTGAGTTAGGCTATGCCATCGAGCCCCTCATGTCGTGCTCCTGATGTTCAGTTCTGGGTGTGTTGAAAGTCTCAGTGTTGTTGATGGTGGTATATGGCGGAAGGCCAAAAATCCGCCTCATAACACACGCCACTGCAGCCCTATGGCGCTGTCATGGCGAACATTCCTTAAAAAAAATCTTACAGTGGTTGTCTTAAGATCCGTCATGGCTGCCATTTAATAACACTGATCTCACATTGCCGGAAATTAGTTTATAAGAGGGAGACATCCCTCACCAAGCCAGTTTTGCATGTTTGAGTTAGGCTATGCTATCAAGTCACTTAGAGCATGCTCGAGATTTTCAATCCTTGGTGTGTTGAGAGTCTTACATTGCCTGAAAATATTTTTATATGTGGGAGGAATCCAACCTTATAAATCGCTTCTGTAGGGTTGAATTAGGTGTATTCTAAATTCTTAAATTGCATGTCTGAATTTTTGTGATATTATAGTCGAAGGATAAGCTGGAGAAGTCTATGGTGGCGGATAATGAATCTGGTAAAAGTATACAAAGTGAAGTCAGAACAAGTTCTGGAATGTTTCTCAACAAGCAACAGGTATAATAAGAGATAATTTATTTTCTTTACATGTCAAAACTCATCACAGGTTCTTCATGTGACTATAGTATCTAGCGTACAAGTTTTTGTTTTGCTTTTTGATTGTTTTTATTCGAACACATGGTTTTTGTTATATGGATAAGTAAAGGTATGCATTTTGAATCTTTGATGACACTTGATGACGAAAAATGTGCTAGAAACTAGTTTGGTTGTCCAATGTTTTTATGAGATTGATCCATGGAGAAGAGTGGGTTGTTTAACTTCTGAATGAAAGCTTACCTAAAACGTCGATTGAATTATACTTTTCTATGAAATGAAGATATCTCAATATCAAAAGTTATAGTAAACAAGGGTATATTCATGTGTTTTTAAATTCAAAACATTCTGAATCTGTGTTCAGGATAGTTCTTTGCTTTTCTCCATTTCCTATCTAGATTCTTCCTTTGGAGTTGTGAAAATGTAGTGGCTTATTGCTGTAACTTGTTTCAATCCTACTTTTTCCCTCATCATCTTGTTTATGAGGCATCTGTTCTTCATTCCGTTGCTTTATTTTCTCAGCGCCGTTGGCGTCATCTTTAAAAAATGTATTGTCACCAACCATTCATCATTATCAAGTTACAGAGGCGTTTGATCATTTTTCTTTTGCTTCTTAGCTTCTTTCTTTCTCACAAAATTTCACATTTTCGGCAACTTCATTATCTTCATCTTTCTTGCTATAACCTTGATGCATTTAATTGTGGTGTATATATAGTGTCTATTTGAATATAATGTACATTATTGACTCCTCCCAGCTTTCACAATAACCCTTTCTCTACAAATATTTGTAATACCAACACTTCAAATTGAAGGCGTGTCGGACACCGCCATGACACTGACGCATGTGATTACATTCAGTTAATCCAGTTTATTAAATTGTTAGCAGTGCTGACGTGTCCTTGTTCATTGTTTGTGTCTGTGCCGGTGCTTCATACCTACAAACTATTTCTTATGAAGAAATCGTGTTTTCACGAGACTAAATTGTATTGTTGACTACGTGGTTTTAATTGTCCAATTCAGTTGTTTGACATATGTGCTTTTAGCGTCGAAACTCAATGTTAACTTGTTTATTTCCTCTTTCTTTTGTTTAATCTTTAGGATGAAATAGTTTCTGGTATTGAAGCACGAATTGCCGCATGGACATTCCTTCCCGTAGGTAAGTAGTAGACACCATCATGCTTCGGTCCATTTATAGGTTTTTTGTTTCACTTCAAATTTATGATCTAGTCCTTATCCATCAGAGAATGGCGAGTCTATGCAAGTATTACACTACATGAACGGCGAGAAATACGAACCACATTTTGATTTCTTCCATGACAAGGCTAATCAACGACTTGGTGGCCATCGTGTTGCAACGGTGCTGATGTATTTGTCTAATGTTGAGAAGGGTGGAGAAACCATTTTTCCTCATGCTGAGGTAAGACCTTCACCTGTCTTTGATTCTCTGGTGTGTTCCTTTTGACGAACACTCCCACACTCGCTAACAAAACAAAGAAAACAAAGCCATGACTAGATGAGTAATTTGATCGCTTTTTCAGGGGAAGTTGTCTCAGCCAAAAGATGAGAGCTGGTCAGAATGTGCTCACAAAGGATATGCAGGTATGCGTTTTATAGTTGTTTCACAAGATATCAGCTCATTTCAATGGATGAGATGAACAAACTATTTGATTTATGTCTTACCACTACAATGATTTAAATCTCTTGCTTCCACCTGCGCCTGTTTTGATTAACCTATTTGTACTTATCTACTGACATAAATACTTGTGAGACTGTTTAGGAGAGCTTATGGAAAACACACCTTATGACATGGCAGTAAATTGTTTTCAGCTTATTTTCTTGAAAACAGTTTAACTTTACTTTATATTTTGTTATAAAAATCGCTTATAAATAAGCTCGTATACTATAAGTGCTTATTCTACAAGCGCTTAATTAAGTTGTTTGTACAAACAGGGTGTGCATTTTCATAAACAACTTAAATAAGTAATTATTCAATAAGCTATTCTAGACAGTTTATTTGAGCTTATTCAGTAAGCTATTCTGTTTTTGGGGACGAATGAGATTGGGATTCTGCTAAAGTGTATTCAGACACCAATAAACTCGAAATATAAACATCCTCATATTCTAACAGTAAGCTTTTGTTTCATTTTTTGGCATAGGATCTTAACACTTGAAGCTTTATGTTTCTGTGATTTCAGTAAAACCTCGGAAGGGTGACGCCTTGTTGTTCTTCAGTCTTCATCTAGATGCAACCACAGATTCAAAAAGCTTGCATGGAAGCTGTCCAGTGATTGAAGGTGAGAAGTGGTCAGCAACAAAGTGGATTCATGTTGCCGACTTTGAGAAACCGGTACGACAAGCATTGGAGGATAGAGTGTGCGCTGATGAGAATGAGAATTGTGCTAGGTGGGCTAAAGTTGGCGAATGCGAGAAAAATCCACTTTATATGGTTGGTAAAGGAGGTAATGGAAAATGTATGAAGAGTTGCAATGTTTGCTCTTCTTAGAGAGGTTATCATGGTTTATGTTATAAACTAGAATACAGAGAGAAATTAAAAGTATAGAAAATGTATTATTGAAAATTGAATAGAAATGAAGGAGTTCTCCTCTAGGGATTTTACCCTTTTCCTTTGCAAATAAATCTCTCCTTTCACATTTAACAAATGTCTTAAAAGTTTAAACCGAACTCAATATTGAACTGATGATATTTCTGAGGCCATAGTTCAACTATTTTTAACTGTTCGGACGCAATGAAATTTCGACCGAATTGCACAAAAAACTGAATGCTGGCAGTGTTAGTTCACAATTCAACCAATTTATCTGTTCAATTCAGTCTATGAACTGCATATAACTATTAGATGTAATGATACCCTTCCTTCCATTCCTATTTAGAATTCTTTTATTCAAAAAAATTAGTGTCTTTTTTACGAGATTAAAGAAAAGTGATTCTTAGGAAAGTTGATTGGTCTACAATATGAGATGATGGTCGGAGTAGATGGTGCACGCTGGAATGTGGTTGTTCATCATCGAAGTGGAGTGACTCAAGTCAATGAGGGCTCAAAGAGCTTAGATGTTTTTTCTTTTTTCAGAATAAGTCTGTGTACATTTTTTTTTACTCAAGTCAGACGGTTTAAGTTGCTACATAGGCATAATGTCGTTAGGCGGTTGAGCCTTTCTCGGCACGTAATCCAGGGCGTTGTTCAATGATGATCAAAGGGTTCAAATCAATTGGGTTTCTTTTCTCCTATCCCGCGGCCCCATGTTAGCTATGGTGGTCTGCTTCTGGAGTACATGTCTTACTGTTACTTTTATGCCTCACAATTAGACTTTGACCTAGTCCAGAACAAAATTAAATTAAGACATCCTACTTTGAGAGATTTTTAAGCACACAAAATTTATTTTGTATCCGACTATACAATATTAAAGTTTAATCAAATAACTAAAACTCACTTTTTTGTCTTAATAGTAGAAGACATTACATTGATACTAACTTCTAAATCATATTTACAACAGTGGAATATAAAGAATTCCATGTTGACATGGCAAAATGGTAGATATTTGACACCTTTATATACCTTAATTTTCTTTGCCAAAATAAAATATAGTGTAAGATAGTATAGGATACTAAGATTCAATTTTCATATAATATTGATACAATGCTTACGTATACTGTTTCAGACTGAATAAAAAAATATAGGCTTAAATATGCCCATGCACTTTCATCAGATTTTAACATTGGTCCCTACACTTTTTTTTGTTTGGAATTGGTCCCTACACTTTGTAAAAATATTGGTATTGATCCCTCTATTAACCTTCTGTTAAAAAAAAAATAAAACTATTGGTATTGGTCCTGTACTTTGTAAAAATATTGGTATTGGTCCCTGCACTTTGTAAAAATATTGATATTGATGCCACGTGGCGTGAAATGATTGGGCCACGTGGCACTCCGTTAGTTTTGTGTTTTTTTTTTAACAGAAAGTTAGCAGAGGGACCAATACCAATATTTTTACAAAGTGCAAGGACCAATGCCAAACAAAAAAAAGTGCAGGGACCAATGCCAAAATATGATGAAAGTGCAGGGACCAATGACACATTTAAACCAAAAATATATTAGTAATATATGCAAATGCATGTTTTCAATTAGGAGTTACTAGAACTAGGTATCATGCATATGAACCAAGCAATATAACACTGAAATATTTTTGATTGGATGGTCATTCAATAGTATCATCATAATTAGTTATAATATTCAGTTTTAACAAAATTGGTCATTCAAATTGTACTTGAAATAGAAACTGTTCTTAGGAACCAAAGAATACGAGAAAGAGAATATGAATGAATGAATATAAGGCATTTGCATTATGATTTCTGATGTCATACAAATAGTTTTGGTTTTAATTTTGTTAACAAAATAAAGATGATCATATATATAAAATCATGCAATAGTTGTTATATAGATCCAAAATTTGCATGCTTTTCTTACCTCTTCATATCTTAAACATTACCCTCCTTTCACTACTTTAAAACTTACCTTTCATTTCAATGCACATTGCATCACTATTACATAATTCATTCACTAACTCTTTCTTCTCACATTATTCATCTTTGCACATTTTTCTTTGTCTAAACTTTCTCATTCAAGAAAAAAATGGGAAGGCCTCCTTGTTGTGATAAGACCAATGTGAAAAGAGGTTTATGGACTCCTGAGGAAGATGCTAAAATACTTGCTTATGTAGCCAATCATGGAATTGGAAATTGGACAGCTGTTCCAAAGAAAGCAGGTTTTTTCGTTAATTCCTTTATTCACGAACATGGTTTTAAATTGCAGTTGCAGTATAATGTGACCGATTTGGTTGTGAATGTGATACCGTTGTGAATATCTCAAATCTTATATATTGAGGCCGCATCTGCGGTTGCAGACTACAATTTAAAATCATGTTCATAAATAGTGTCAAATGGCAATCAATATACGTGATATTGTGTGTTATATTATTAAGTCGGTTTTTGGACTTGATACCGAGTTTTTTTATACTTGAACTTGGTTTCAGGGTTGAATAGGTGTGGTAAGAGTTGCAGGCTAAGATATACAAATTATCTAAGACCTGATCTGAAGCATGATAGTTTTACACCTGAAGAAGAAGAGCTCATTATTACCCTTCATGGAGCTATAGGAAGCAGGTATATTCAAATATTCAATTGTTCATGTTCTTGTTCATGTTCTATTTTATTATACATCTAAAAAATTTGTGTAGAGTATAGAATCAGTGTAATGTATGAAAGAAATAAAAATGTGACACTAACTAAAAAATGCATAATTCACATGGCTTTAGAGTAAGATCTATATGTTTTAGTATAACATGCTTGCTGTAGAATAATCATGCATCATATTTGTATGTTCTAACTACATTTTCCATGTACATATTTGCTTCTTCATTTGAAAATGAGATTTAATATCTAGGCTTCTATATAGCCATTTGATCACAGTACAAAAGTGCAACTTTTTAATTCAGTATTAGGTTATACTTAGTCAAGTCTGAATTATAAGTAAAACTAACTAATTAGTATTTACACACATATAAAAATATGATTAAGCCTCATTTAAATTTTCTTGATGTAATCAAAAGAATAATTGTATTTTTCAAATTACCTTTTTTTTATTTAATTTTGTTTAAAAACCTGTTTTATTAAAGGGTATTTTGAGAACAATAACATTTAATAAATTGAAATTAGTTAAATTTTGCTTATATTTTTTAACCCTTATATTTAAGACCGGACTAGTAGCTAGTAGTCTTGGTAAACTATTAAAACCAAAGTTGATCGAAGATCTAAAGTTAGGTGAAGTCTCAAAGTGAATAAATAGTGATATGAAATTTCAAATGGATTAAAACGGAGGTGACACCATAAATTAAAAAACAATAAAAGGATTAAGTAGGGTTAGCTCAACGCTTAAATTACGGGTTCGTTTGGCCTTATCCTTAAGCCGACACTAAGTAAAATTTAACATGACAAAGTTTTATGTAGATGTTGGTTTAATATTGTGACATGCATGAATCTCAAACTTAGTATATCCTAATACTATAAACAATTTTTTTTTTCCTACGCATTCCTTTTGAGATAAAAGATCATAACCTAATTTAAAATCACATTATAAACATTGATTTTATTGTTTTTTTTTAATTAATGTAGATGGTCTTGCATTGCAAAAAGACTACCTGGAAGAACAGACAATGATGTCAAGAATTACTGGAACACAAAACTAAGAAAGAAGCTTATGAAAATGGGAATTGATCCAGTAACTCATAAGCCAGTTTCACAAGTGATTTCTGACTTAGGAAACATTAGTAGCCTCACAAACACAAACTCTCAAAACAACCTAATTTTGGATCACACAAAAGATGAACAAGTTCAACCATTGCAACATCAAGTTCAATATCACCAATTCACAAACCAAGAGAATTTCCAACAACATGTCTTAAGTGAAGTTGCATCATCAAGTTCATCTTCATCTTCTTCTAATCTCACAAGGTTAAACTCGCCGATTTCGTACTCCTGCAACACTTCACAAGCTCAAATTAATTCTAACTTTGATTGGAGTGATTTTCTTCATAATGATGAGCCTTTAGTGTGGACAGATATTCAACAAATTCAACAATGTGACATACAAAGGGTAATGTCATCATTGACCCTCTCAGGTATAATGCAAAATGAAGGTGAAATTTCCAATAATTTCAATAGTAATGGTGATGATAAACAAGGTGGTTCAAGTGAAGGTTTTGAGGATGTTGCTTGTGATGCAAGTAAAGAATATCAAGGTCATAAGAAATGTGAAGGAAATTCATTTTCAGGGAATTCATTTGTGGATGGTATTTT
The DNA here is from genome assembly GCF_003473485.1 of Medicago truncatula. NCBI lineage: Eukaryota > Viridiplantae > Streptophyta > Magnoliopsida > Fabales > Fabaceae > Medicago > Medicago truncatula. Next base: position 2,715,909 of record NC_053047.1, on the reverse strand, counting down.
GGACAAGGACAGTGAGATAAGGGCAACATTTCCAGAAATTTTGGATGCTTCTTTTGATTATTAAGTGTTTGTGTTACATTGTTAGACTCATTTAGATGTTTGCATTTGATTTTTTTTTTTTATATGTAGTTTCTCTATAAGGATGATTTTTGTTATTGAATAATTGTTTGAAGTTGTGTGATTTTTATTAAGACATGGAAATTGATCTTTTGTTCAAGCTTTTTTGAAGAAAAAAAAATATACCTCAAATTTCTCTTAGGTTCCATTAGAACCTTTATTGTGGATCCAAAATATTGAAAACTCGGTATCAGATTCAATGAACGACTAAAATAATTGTTTTGCATTGTTCTAAGGAGTAGGAGAGGAGAACTTAGAACCAAGTAAGTGCCATAGAGTCAAATCCGCAATACAACTAAGAGTAATAAAAAATATGTGAAGAATAACTAAACACAATAATTTGATGAGACTAACTAAAAATGCGGGAAGCATCGCAAAAACAACGAGCTAATGATCAATTCTTAAGAGATTTTGACATCACATCTTTATCCAAAATCTAAAAGCATTTTGTGTATGAGTCAACTTCTTATATATCATTCATTTAACTCTCATCATAGTCGATGTATGACTAATCACTCATTTAACTCTCATCATAGTCGATGTATGACTAATCACTCACACTTGAACTCTAACAATCTTCCCCTGAACCTCCAACATCACTATACTTGTTCCGTTACACCTATATCCACCGATACTCCTCCATCAAACCGAGTCAGAACCCTGATTAAACTTGGTGGGAGTCCGAAAGCAAGCAACAATAGACTAATGACCAAAACTATAAGAGACCTTCACAACATTTTTTTTTTTTATTACAAAGAGGGCTTAAAGTTGTTTTCTTATTACTATAACCAATAATATTAAACAGTCTAAGTTTCTTCAGAAAAAAAAATATTAAACAGTCTAATTTACAAACCCGAAAATCTTTGTAATAATTTAGGTTAAGAATATTATCAAAGAAAATATTCTTTCAATTAAACCTCACCCAAATTCTTAGTTGTGTTCCAACAATTGAAAAGTAAAGTATAATATAACTATGTAATTTTCTTAATACTAAAATCAAGACTGTTACAAAACCCAATAATCCATGGTAAATTAATGACAAGAATATCAACAGTGAATAATTTTTTCAACTTAATTCAAAGAAAAAAATATCAAGTATCTACCTATACTACGTGACACGGTTGATTAATTATTGGAAAAAGCTTGATAGTGCGACAAACTATCCACGAAAAACAATGTATTTCTCGCACCAAGTAGCAATGCTCTTAATTATTTTATGATCTCTTAAACATGTTGTCAAGTTTGATTTCATACTTGAATGCATAGAAGAACATATGTCAAAAGAGTCAATCCCGTAAATGAATCTTAATGTAGTCAGAGATACGTATAGTGGTTATAGAATATGAATTGTTTGGTTTAAAAAATTTCATCATTCAAACAGTTACAAATCTAGACCATTCATTCAAGATTATATGACTCAATTTATAATATAGATAAACAATATTTAAAGGTGTATAAAAATCCCCAAAATCTCATAGTTTGATCTTAATTAGACGGTCATGATTCGCTTATTTATGAATGTTTGAATTCCCTAACCACAAGCGTCTAAATTTGTGGTTATGAGTGTGTTATGTCTATTATTATATTATACAAGCTAAAATATAGCATCATCTTTTTATAGTAGTATAACACCACATGTTGCATTCAAGATATTGCAACAATCAAGAATCAGTCAAATTCACCTCAAAAAAGAAAAATAATCAGTCAAATTGTACGGATAAGACATAATTTGAAAATTTTATTTACTATATTTGCATTTAAAAGCTAAATGAATGGTGACCATAATCTTAAAAGTTAAAACCAAACAAAACAATTTGTTATCCAGAACTATACCTAATTTCTCTCTCCAAATCAAAAAGACTTATATGATCAAGTTGAAAACAATTGTTGAAGGAAAAAGTGTTACACAAACATATCCAAAGAACAAGGAAAAATTCAATTCATCATGAACACATTGCAAAGATCTTCATGTTCATTTCGTCGACAAGGATCTTCGGGTCGGATATGGCAAGATGTGCATATCATGGAACCAAAAGGAAATGGAAATCCTTCACCAAGGAAGAATCAAATCAAGGAAGAAAATGTGTCACACATTGGAAGAAAGGTGCATGAAAATGAAACTTTACCACATTCACCACCTTCATCAACAAAAAATGAAAATAAGGTAAATAGAAGTTTTCTATCTTCTATTTTTGGGAGATGCATGAGTTCTCCAGCAATTCGAGAATGATAATGATCATTTGTTTGTACTTTGTCATTTCTTATCTTATGTTTCATGTTATGCAAATATGTCAAACATTGTTCCTTTTTTAATGAACAATATTTTATTTCTTCATTATTTCAATTAATATATGTTCTTCCATGGTCTTATTGTTGTTGTTCTGCTTATGTTTTTATGTAGAGTTATCAGCCATTGTTCAATGGTAACAAAGAAAATAATAGGAAAAATAAATATTTCAAAAATTCAAAAACTATACCCATTTTTGAAAAATCAAGCATCAATGCACAAAAGAATATGGAGCATGAGCCTTGAAGAAAAGAACAATTAAATGAAAATGAATAAATAAAGAATAAAAGTAATTAATAGTTAATCTTTGGAACAATCTTTTGTCGGTCTTTAGTTATCTCCCAACCTAACTACCAATCATTGTGTCTCATTTCCTCTTAAAAATATAGGGTTAAAACAAAACAAAAAAACTAATTAATCATTCATAAGTTTCTTTTTAAACATTGCAGAAGTTACAAAGTAATTATATTTGGATCAACAAAATTGGGTCCATAGTGCAAAATTAATATGATTCTTGGTCTATTTTTCACCAAAATAAACAAATTCTGAGAAAGGGAAAAAAGACATGTTTTTACAAGAATATTTCCGAGGGAAGCATAAAACATACCTTTAAGGTATTGTTTAAACATTTAAAAGTAGTAGTGACTTTCATCTTGAAAATTGTGTAGATTTGTACATGTGTTTAACTTGTATTTTTAAGATAAAATTTCTTTGTGAGTTATTTAAACAATGTCTTTAGAGAACTTGTTAGTAAGACCTTTTTTTTACTTCTTCAATGTGTACATCCAAAGTCATATGGAGGATGAGAAAAGTCCCAACCTTCGATTTTTATAGTCAATTTGAATCAAGTGGAAAAATATGAGATATGAATCCTCTCGTTGTCTCATTCATTTGCAGTCAAAAATTGGTTGTTGGATCTATTTAATGGATAAGAGATATCCGGTCGTTAGATCCAAAGACCGAGTATAAGATAGATTAAACTCAAAGAAGAGTCTAAACCTAATATAGGTTAAATTAGCACCTTGAGCGCAAAAATGTTAAAAAACGATTAAATATAGTACTATTTAATTGTTTCTTTTAAAATTGTCTTTATGTTTTTATTACTATATTTTAAATAAATATTAATACAACTTGGATGTAAATCCATTCAAATTCAATTGAGTTTGTTGGTCCAAGAAATATACCAAGCAGATTCAATTCAAACTATGAATGGATGATTACACCCTCAAGTTATCGAGGATAAAAGATTAAAGAATGAATGAAAAAGAGTGGAAGGTATAGTAAAAATTATCACTAGATTTGTAACATTCTATTTTTTATTTTTATAGATAGATGAAATGACAAATAACCACTGAAACTCATATACCCAATCAAATAAGTCGGGATTCAAACCTACGGTCACGGCGTCCAACCTAGCAATTTCGACAATTTTGTCAGTTGAACTAGGACTTGTTGACTCACTAGATTTGTAACTTAGTAGTCTACTTTAGTGCATTTTCTGTGACTCAGTCAACTGTAATACTTACTACTATATGAATTTATTTAATTTTTATTTTTAAACTGCAAAATTTGCTTGTCACGCATGAATGTTGAGTAATAAAATGAGATTGTTGAGTAATTTAATAATTTTTTCAATTTAATTATTTATCATTCTCATATACATTCTACAACTTTTACATCAATGAATCGAGAAAATTCAAAGATACATACATGGCAGTTAGCCATAGAATCTCATATCAAAATATTCTATGATTAACATCCTTATAATGTAATTATGATATTACATTAAGCTTAAGGCTCTTTTATGTTTAAGCTTCAACTTAAAAGACCAATCTGGTTGAAAGTGCTGTGGTCAATTTTATTCAACCGAATTGCACATAATAAATGCTCTGGCAAGTCCTCTGGCTTGTTTCCCTGTAAAGGCCATAGAAATTATGTCATTTACTAGAAAGCTTAATGAAAAGCTTATTGAATAAGTGCTTATCATTAATGTGCTAGCCTTTGTTTGGATAAACAACTTAATTAATCGCTTATAGCATAAACGCTTGTCATATATGTGCTTATGCATGTGATATTTTGTATAACAAATGATAAAACAAAGTCAAATTATAAATTATAAGTTGTTCTCATAAGCGATCATAGATAAGCTTAAATTAGTCTGTCCAACCAAACAGGGCTATGTGTTTGAATGAATAGCTTAATTAAGTGCTTGTTGGATAAGTGCTTATGTACAAGTTATTATTTCTGTAGTCTAAAAGAAAGTATAGTTAATTGTCTACATATAAGTTGTAAATTATTTTCATAAGCGCTCTCAGACACTTCCGCAAATGCTTATGTCAATAGATAAAGTACAATAAATTGTTCATAATTCATGTTGCAAATCGAATGATATAAGATAATTACCTGAATTGTCAGACCAAAATCAAGGTTACATAGCTTCAGTCTTTCTATGAAGCCTTCAAATCCTTTCCTTGCAATATAGCTAAATCTGTGCACATCTATATCTATCTCAAGATAGTTTTCTCCCTGTGAGAAAAAGAGATTCAGAATAAGAACTTTTTTGACAGGATAGAAAATTATCAAGATAATTCAGATTATATTGTATATTGTATTATACTTTATGCATAGCACGGATACTTAAGATTGAAATCATGTATGGTGTCCGATTCCGAAATATGTTGTTCCATTCAATTAATCTATTTTCTCAATTACTGTCAGTATCGACGTGTCAGTGCAGTGTCCGATGTCTAAGTCGATGTTTTATATCATGTTATGAGTTTGAGTGCCAGTGTCGTATCCGGATGTCCAACGACAGTAACATATGGCATACCAATGCACCAATTAAAAACGAGTGCACTGCAAACGACACAATGTAAACAAATTTGTATATGAAAATGAGTGAGTAAACCAATATCCAAACGAGTTTCGATAATAATTCAATGAAACTAGCATATGTTAGTGTATTTACCAAGTAAAACTCATGCTGAGGACGTGAGAGAACAGGTTTTTCATTGTAAGCATTCATCAACTTCTTCTCTGTTGCGCTTAAATTAAGATTGTCCACATTCACCACTCTACCTAAGATTTTTAATCTATCTCTAAAGGGTGCGATCGAATCCATAGGGAAGCCTTTAACTCTCTCCACTTCATCGTTTATCATTTTCTGTCAAGAAACAAAAGAACAAATTAATCATAGACAGTTATAGAGGCAAAATCTTCAGTAACATGAAGCATAAAAATTGGGTAAAAAAGGCGAAAGAGCATATTTCAATAACTTACAGTGATATTTTCTCGAAATTGTTCCGAAAGATCTTTAGAATATTTTTCAGATAATTTGAAGTACAAAACCACATTCATTCCTTCGCCATCATTTTCACTTTGGAAGATTGAGGCAGTATATAACGGTATCTGCATTTCAAAGAAAATAAATATGTTAAGATCTTAATGAAAATAATCCAAATCGTGATGGATGTGTATCTGTGTATTCCACCTTTACAATTTTCAGTGCATAAGATACAAAATTGTCAATAAATAGCTACTCATATAAGGATTAGAAATTCCAAGTTCGAATTTAATTAACTAGGAAATATGAAATTACCTGAATATTTACAACAAGAATAGAAGGGACATCCCCAGGTACATTTATTGCAGGAATTTGTACATAGCGGGCAATATGGTCAACTTTTCGTGGAGACAAAAAGAGGTCAGCACCAAGGGGATAGAAAGCAGCACCGCTTGGAGCAAACTCTTTCTTCTTATCCCTGAAAACCATGCAACAATAAATTATATAACTACAAAAAATGGAGCTATGTTTGATAATTTAATGATAATGACCTCTATCTACAGAGAGAGAGAGTCTCCGCCCTAACAACCAATGCTTTAAAATCCGGATGACAAATAAATAATGAAAACCGGTTGTACCGACCATGGTCAACTTAGTTCAGCCTCAATTCAAGCAAATTGCAATACAACTGGGATTAAACCAACCGGCAAACTGGTCAGATACCAATTCAACCGGCTGGCTCGGTTTTTAGCTAACAAAAGGAAGTTTAGTTCAAATCAAACATTTGGTGCATACCTCAAGTAATTCTTTCCTCTGACTCTGAAGGAACTTGGCTCAAGTGGTGACCAAGAACCAGGGGTTTGTTTCTCTATCGGACAAAATGGAATGGTCGAACCTGCTACTAGTTTTTGTTTGAATGCCCTGGGGGAAACTGAAACAAAAGATAAGTCAATAATTAGTAACGATAAAAAAAAACATAAAAATAACTACTACCAAAAACATCTAAAAAATTGTGAAGTTCATGATACAACAAGCTTAACATGAAGAGCTTTATTTCACTGTCAGTGCAGTCTGAGAAGTAAAAGTAGATCAATCATAGCCAACACAGTATCATCCTTTTTCAAAGTCATAGATAAAAGCTTGAAGGAGAAAAATAATGAGATCACTCACGTAATGCCATGTCAGAAGGCCCTTCCCTCCACTTGAATGACAGTTTAGAAAGCGACTTTCTTCTTGAACTCGGTGTGTCAGGACTCGATGGCCGTTTCTTCTCGACAACAGGGGGATTAGAAGAAGAAAGGCAAGGCAAACAGTTGTTTGGCAGAATCCCACAATGATCAGGGGTTAGGGTTAGTATTCTTTCCTCTCCGTTCTCATCAGCATGAGTTGCAGAAATTTCTCCTGTTAAAAACATAGTGAACTCAGCTCAAGAACTATCGGAGTTCAATGCAGAAAAATATTGTCTTGCACTTGACCCGAGTGCACGTTTGGATTGGCAATGAGTTTGGTGAAATCACAGTGGTACCATGATTTTGTTGAAGCTCCAAAGTGCAGCTTTCAACAAAATCATAGTGGCTCGCCGTGATTCCACTAATCGCACAATCAGTTCAAACATGCATTAAGTAATATTGAAAGAAAACTTGTTTCGACTAATTATAAGCCTGCAATCTTAGTTCCTATTGTCGATGATAAACAGACACAAAACCGACTCCTTTAGGAGATGAAGCAACTAGTCATGACCCGATTTCACAACCATTCAAAGACGCCATCGATCAAACATTAACATAAAAATTAGGGTTTCTAAAAAGAGGTTTCTGGCAAGGTTTTGATGCCTCAGCACGCCTCAACTGCTGAGGCACCCGCATCTGCCATATATGACTGCAATTCTCCGGAATTAAGGCCAGATCAACAGTATCTAACTGTGTTTCCCCGCAATACCAAGGATCATGACGTGAACTAAACTAAACTATAAACTCATAACATAAATCTCCGGTAAACTCATACCATGATGCTCAAATAAATAGATTTCATACAAAAAAAAAAGAAAATACACAATATTCAATAATGCATGTAATAAAATTAAATAAATCCATCACATAACGCTCAAATAAACACATTTCATTAAAAATTACCATCATAAACACTATAAAACTCATCATCACATTCAGAATCCAACGCTGAAGTAGAATCAAACCAAGCAGCATCTGGAAAAACAGAAAATTAGTTCCACTTCAATCTCAAATCAATCAAATACACATTAAATTTTAATTTTCCTCAAAAATCATAAATTTCAACTCAGAAAATAAAAATTACAATCAAATCAAATATAGCAGATCAATCTCAAATCAATCAAATACGCATTAAATCATCATTTTCTTCAAAAATCATAAATTTCAACTCAGAAAAAAAAATTATAACTGAATCAAATACAACAGCACTCATTAATAAACTAAAATAAAAATAATAAAATATCATTGGATCAAACATTAACAAAAAAAAAATTACTAATTGAATAAAAAATTGGAAAATTGAAGTAATTAAGTACCTGAAGCACGATTAGAAGCTTGTAAAGCAGAATTAGAGTGACCAAGATTTGATTCAATCTTATGAGAAGAAACTCTTCTTCTAAGAATTCTTCTTCTTTTTCTTCTATGATTATGACAATTCATTCTCTTCATTTTAACACCATCATCATTTACTTTAGGTTTAGAAGCACAACCACCCATTTTTCAATTTTTCTCTCAATTTTTTCTTCAAAACCCAGTTCGTGATTCTTGTTCTAAATCACAAAAATCGAAACTTTTTTCCAAAGGGTATTCAGAAATTCAATGGGTTTTGCTTTTCATCACCAGCATCGTTGTTGAGCTGGTGAAGGGTCATTCATGGAACATAACAAACAAAAAAACATTATATGAACAGTTTGGTTTTATTAAGGATGTGGTCCAAGGGTTGAGATTTTGACACGTGGATATGTTGATGAGATCTATGATGAAAGATAAAAAAAACTTTTTCTTTTATCACTCTTGGTTTGGTTCTAAAAGTAGTGGTGTTTAAATTTTGATATTAATGCTTCAAAAATAAAATATCAGTAAAAATTAATTATTTTTCATTCCCTTCATTTATTTTATTTATGAGGTTTTAATTTCTCTGTCTTTTATCTTCCCATATTTTTGGGAAAAAATATATCTTAGTTTTTAAGTAAACTGTTTTTGTTCCTTCAAAAAGAAAAAAGTAAACTGTTTTTGTCGACTCTCCGTCTTTAAAGCAAGGTTTGATAATCGAAGTTCGACGAGGAGATAAATAAAGTAAAGTTTAAGAAAAAATTGTTATAACCATAAACTAGACTTATACTCTTTTGATTAAATTTTAGTAGAAGAGTTCGATCCCTTTAATAAACTATTAATTTTTTTAAGGGAGTAAACTATTTGTTTTTACGAGTCTCTTATATCTTAACCAATGTTCTGAATTCGAATCTAACATTGAACATCCATCAACGTTAAAATTCTTAAAAAGAGTTTACAATTCATTTGGGTCCCATAAGACTCGAAGGATTAATCTCTGCAAGTTGCGCACGAATGATATCGGATTTACACAAAAAAAAGAGTAAACTATGTTTTTGTTTTGGCTAAAAAAGAAATAAAATATTTTTTAAATCAACTATGGATACATGTGATTCCAAATCCGAAAATTGTTTTTTCTTTTTTTTGACAAACAAATTCGAGAATTGTTGAATCATCTCTAAATTATTTGTTAATTGTTATATTTTTGACCAATGATTCGTAATTTCATCAAAAAGACCATTGTGTACACACTAATCTCATTGTACCTATAATTTTGACAAAATGTAAACATATTTTAAAAGGAGATATCGTAAAAAAAATTCAATTAAATGTCTATGACAAATTTGTGTATGTGGCTACTGTAAAAAAGAATATTTGGGTGTGTGATGTTTTTGATGCACTTGTTTTTGTTGGTGTACGAATTAAGCTTATCGACACATCAAAGAACCAATGTCACAAAATAAGTTCTAATTATAATGCGAAAGCTTTATTTATTTATTTTTGGTTTGTAGGGTATGAAAGCTTTAAGTACGACTAAAATATTTGGTTAAAAAAGTCTAGACCCTAAAAACAAAATACCTTAAAGTCTCACTAAAAGCCAAAAGTTCTAATTTATAATAATCACACTAAAAACTACTCTAGATAAATCTTACATGCAATAGTGTACAATGTACATTAAGCAATATAAACTATTACTGCTCTAAAAAAAATATTATTAAATAAATGTTTCATTAAATACACAATTATTCTTAATTCACAGTTTATATTTGAAATATTTATTTTTCTTTTTTAATAAATAACCATTTCTTTGACCCACAAGCATATTTCGGTTAAAATAGACATTGTTAAGTGTAAAGTCTAAGGTTCGAACTTCGAATTTTTTTTATTTACCTTATGTATAAATTTCTAGCTATCATGCAACTTGACAACAAAAAAAATCATTTCTTAACGTGATGGATAAATTAAGTAATATAATTAATTGTTATTTTATTAAAATAAAATTTATTATTTTAATATTTTATTTGTCTCTTAATGTTTTATTCCTATAAAATTCTTCCCTTTTAATTAATTAATAAATTTTTAGACAACAATTAATTAATTAATAAATTTTATTCATATATTGGTATATAATTATAACTTTATATTTTAACAAAATTTAGTGCATCAAAAACTCTTTCGATCTCCAATCAAGACTAAAAAAGTTCAACGATGAAGCTAACAATATTTTCATGAGATGATACATGTAATCTTTGATATATAAGCATTCATCCCTAAACACGTCGAATGTGATTTGGTAAATTGAGAAAAATAAATATTTATATACTATTGTTACAAAAAAAATGTATACTATTCTAAATATCACAAAGATCCAAACCTCATTTGTCAAAAAAGGAAAAAAATCCATTTTTTAAACAATTTTATGAGTCATATCCATAAACACCCCTTTAGAAAGTGACACATGGTGGTAGGTCGGCAATAAACAGAATTGATTCCAAAATACTTTTATGTTGAATTTGTTGAATTTAGTTTAAAATTGACTCTTCCTTGAGAATAAGTAAGTTAAGCTTGAAATACTCTATAATTCAATTCATTTGGTTATCATCTTTCATAGATGTTTAAAGATGGTCAACCTTTGTCGTGTAACCTGTTTGATATTTAAGGTGGATCTTATTCTTATACTGTTTGAATTTAGTCAAATATCAACTTTTGTTTGGATAGCAGATGAAATGACAAGAATTATTAGAAGCATACAATTCACTTGAGAGTTAGCCTGGTGATATTGACTTAAAACTTGAGAGTGTGCTCATCCTTAAGTCTCAAATTTGATTCTCACTGATACTGTGTAGTCTAATTTAACTTCAAAAAAATCATTATAAACATACCGGCACACACAAGTAAAAGAGTCGGGTTTAAACCTAGGTTAAGATCGAACAATTTCTTCATTTTTAACAATTGAGTTAGAATTTGTTAAATATAAGTGAATTAAATTCACATGAACACTATTTATGCCATTTAACCTACCTAATACTAACAAAATATCTTTCCCTTGAAATGTACAATCACATGTACACTATAATGTACTTTATTTCATATATTAAAATTTAAAAATTCTCTCAACAAAAGAGAGCTTGCGTTGGCTCTTCTCCGCATAAATTAAAATAAAATAGAATTAACATTTTCATTATGTTAATTAATTATATGGATGGATATGGATTAAGAAAGAGATATGAATGAAGAAAGAAAGCGTGTGCAATTGAAAGAGAAAGAGTGTCCCTACACTAGACAGACATAGACATAGACATAGACAAACAAAACCCAGAAGAAGAAGCAGCAGGTAGGTAAGTTCGTGAAGACAGTTGTTAATGTTTTTTCTGTTCTTTCTGACACTATCACTTATTAAGGCACGTCATGTCTTCTTCATCAAATCGTGCACGCACTACCACGTCACTTTTATCAATTTATAAATATTACTACAAATTTCTTCAACATAAAAATTGCTCAAAAATAAAACCATAAAAACTTAAGTACTCAAGAATACTTGTTAATATTTTTTTTTTTTTTTATATACTGAAAATTAAAATAATCTTTGAAAATCCTAAACACAAAGAAGCGAAAAAGATAGAGTTTGAACGTCGATAACAATTGAGTTCAAACTTAATAACTTTGATATTTATATCAATTAAGCTAAAATTATTTAGTTTATTTTCTTCTAAAAAACTTTAAGCTTTTTGAATTGGTTTCTTTGTAAAAGTGCACAAGAGGAGGCATAGGGTCGGTGAAACACAAGAATCGACTTAATAAAAAGAGGGAAAATGTATAGCTGACAAACAAGCTTTAAGTCGGAGTAAAAAAACTCCACATCTCAGATGAAGGAGTTTTCGATATAATAATGAACATTTTAAATAAAATGATTTTGATGATTTTTTAGATAAAGTCCCGATCACTAATAAAATATCTAGAGTGTATAATTGTTACCAAATATATGTGAGTGTACATAAGTTACACTTAAAAATAACATTCTTTAAAATATCATTCTTGTTAAAATATTCAAATGTGAATATCTATAAGTGTGTATAAAGGAGTAAAAAATGGAAGGATTTATCCAAAAAAGAAAAAAAAAATGCTTTTTGAAGATATTTTAGTTTTGTCTTGACAAAATGCCTTTTGAAGATATAATAATCAAACAAATGTTAGATACTGCACAAAGGAATATCCTATTGCGAATGCCGACATACAACGTTACTCATTGAAAAACTGTTTTTCAATTTTTTTGAGGGATCATTGAAAAACTGTTGATTACAAATGGAAATAGTAGCTAGGTTTTTATTTTTATTTTTTATGTATAGCCAAAAAATATTATTTTTTTGGTATTAATCCTCCATTTTTTAGGGAGAAAACTCTAATAAATCCAAGTTTAGGGATGAGATAGATAAAATCTAAAAAAAAATTATTCAACGTAAAAATCTAATTAGAATTCTCTCGAATATTTTGTCATCCCGTAAAACTCAAGAGTTCAAAGTCAAATTCAAAATATATTAGAAATCACTTTTAAATCACAAAAAGGACTAAAGATAGTGATGATAACACGCACAATTTTCAAATAACACACAAAGCAAAATTACCCTAAGAGAAATGATATTTGAACATCCATTTAGTAACAACTTTTGCAACAATTTTCTCTCTCATACTCACATTACTTTTTACTTATCTCTCTATTGCTATGGTTTCCGTGCTAATATCACTTTTTTCTTTGTAAAATATAATTGTCAAATAAGTTATCACCAAATTGATTGTTCAAATAACACTTCTCTTACCCTAAACCAACCAATGTAGCAAAAATGAAACACATAACCACCACCAATAACAACAACCAATACAAGACATTAAACATCAACTCCTAAACATACAAGTTGTTGAGACCATTAATCATACACATTATTGAGAACAATAATTTAAACCAGTAAACTAAATATCAATCCCCTATTGCATTAAGAATATGAAAGTATTTCAAGCTTTTCATATAGACCATAAGAAAAACCAAGGAAAATAATTCACACTTCATAAATAAGTTCTAATAGCAATAACTTAAATAAATAAGTTTAATGTTAGACCACTTTCATCATGTGCTGGTTCTAAATACTTCTACTGGGGTTAGTTGACATTTTTAAAAAGAATCATTATATTCTTTTCTGTTCAAAAATAAAGTTAGACCGTGCGTAGTTGCTTGACAAAAGCAGAAATTGTACACTCACAGCAGTATTTTTTTCAAATCAATTGACCAAAATAACTGTTCCTTAAAAATCTTAAAGTCAATATTAAAATATAAAAAAACAAATCCATATTCAACACAAAGTATAGTGTTAATTTTATAATAAAAAGATGTATAAAGTATATATGATTCTAGTTTTTTAAAATGGTCATAGCGTGATGTCTCCGTGAACATAACTAAATTGATATGGACAATCCATTATTATATGCAGTGATTGTGGTTCAAACCCCAAACATCCAATTAAGTTATGCACTTTACAAAACGAATTTTAAACATCAAACTATTTGACAAAAAAAAAAGATAATACCGTGGCTTATTTTCTTTTTAACCATCTTACTAATGTGATGCATCTATTAACTTTGTCGATAACTATTATTAGACAATCTAGTTAAACTCATAATTTTTATAATATATCCATTTGTGCAATTATTTCTTTATTATTTTGATCTAACGAGACTTTTACAATATAGGGATAATATGTGAATAAAAAATATTATTTTATCTGAATCTATTTATAAGAGACAATTAGGTCAGTATCTAATCTAATATTTGGACTATATACATCAATTTTTATTGGCATAATTATCTCTTATATATAAGATCGAATAGAGTAATAAAGATCGATATTGAAAACATATGTTTTTATAAAGGCCAACATGGTCATGATTCAAGGAGAGCCTTGAGTAGATACCAAGTTATTGATCAAAGAAGTATTTTATCAGCAAGCAAAATCTCTCAAAAACATACACAGAAAATATTATACTTTTTGTCTAGAACTCTTCCCCTCTAACCAACAATTGGTACCATATTCCAGCAAATGAATAGGCTATTCTAAACGATGTTTATCATCCACACTAAAGGTTCACTTTCACACTTTGAACTTAAATTATAACAAAAACTTTAGAGGTATTTGATATGTTGAAGCGCACTTTTGAACTTGCAATATCCATCATTTTCACACTTTGATGTGTAAATTTCAATGTTAGTTTCTTTGGATAAAAAACAAATAAATCCTTTTTCGATCATTGTGAAATATATAGTATTGGACCCTTTTGAGTTTAAAAGTCTACTCAAGAAAATCATTGTTGAATATTTAATTTACACACAACAAGAGGAACGTACTTATGTGTCATGTTTAATAGCACTATCCCTCCTCCTATAGTAAATATATTTTAGTTATTTCAAATATACTCCATATTAATTTATTAAACTAAAAAAGTTCTTGAATAATCCAATTTTTGTTTACACAATCCTTATTAACATAACTTTAAATATATGTTTTTCTTCTTTCTTTTGTAAATTTTTTCCTCAAAATTATTTGATTTTCATATTTTTTTTATGAACTACGTGGATAAAGAAGAGTACTATATATCTAAAGCATGGAATGTGATATGTGTAGGACCGAAAGTAGGAGAGTACTCCTTGTTTCTTCTTTGATCGACATCCCTTGATGATGGTCCCAATATCTAATACTATAAAAGAGAACAAGACAACAAACATCATGTATGTGCATTGTCTCTTAAACTAAAACTCCAAATACTATTAGGAATTTGAATTTGGAGTGTCAATGTAGGAATCTATTTTGGACCCAACTTTGGATTTTGGACACACAACAAAGCAAGGTATACAGCTCGACATTGACACCGACACCTTCAAATCTAGTACCAACTCAGTACCAAGGTCAAATTTGCATGAAAAAATCTCCGATTTATCGAAAGTCAGTATTCAATTGAACAAAGATATCGAAGCATAAATTTCGATCAACATTTTCACTGCGAAAATCTCTAGGAATCTAAGTTTCAATGAACATTTTTCTGAGGTTGAGCAACGGGGCAAACAACATTCATAATTGGTTTAGAAGATTGCTCTTTAGACTTCAAAGCCAGCTATCACACGCATGAAAATAACCTTTAATACCCCCAACTGTATTTCATTGCTTAATTTGTTCTTTTGGAGCGAACGGTAGTTAACTACCGTTGAAGGTATTTTGGTCATTTTCAGGTGTGGAATAGCAAATCAATCGGTGTAAACAACAATCTTTGTTGTTCTAACATGTTTGAAGCCCACGTTATGGAAAACCCAATTTTTATTGAAATTGTCTAATTGGAAACAAATGCCATGTAATTGGGTTTAGAGTTGTTATTGAGACCTCCCACAAAATAAAAATGTATCAATTCAAAGAATATCCCATCAAGGATCTTTTACGTGGGTAAATATATCTTAGTGTGCCTTAGGATGCTTGCTTAGTGATTCAACTGTTTTGTTTAGCCGATTTGACTTTGTGATTCATTTGTGTTACTTTTGTTTGTTACGATTCCATGCACATCTTATACTAAAACCAAACGATTTGTTACACTCTTACATGAATATTGTAAATTCTAACGTACCAAGTTCAATTTCTATTGATAAAAAACAAGTTGATTTAATATAATGTTGGATAGTAAATAATTACTTGTTGACATCAAAGATACCGGTGAAATCCGAATAACCTAACCACCCACATTTCAAATTTGTCATTTGAAATTGATATTTTTTTAGACTATATAGTTATTCTGAAATTTCATGTACATGAACGTGTATATTTCAAAAAACAAAATGTACATGTACGAGTAGTTTAAGTAACAAGCTCTTTTAAGAACATGAAAGAAAAAAGGAAACATACTTTTCATTTTCACCATGAATGCAATTCATCCTTTTTTTTTTAAGAACAAAAATCAAAATCAAATGCAGAATAAAAGCAAAAGGCATGAATAAAAAATTCAGATAAAACCAAATTTTTATGTGACATGTAGTTGATATGAGTTCAGTATACTTTATATATGATCATCCAACACTCACTCCCTCCATTTGTTTAAGTTTTTTAGAAATAATTTTTGACTTTTCGTTGTGTTTTAAAGTTTTTTAAAAAAATATTTTGTTGAAAAAAATACTTTCTATGCTGAAAAATGAAAATAGCTACTCTAATTAGCATTTGAAGAATTTTTTTAACGGAAGAAAGAGAAAAACATAGTTTATGGGGTATATTATTTTTCGGTCATATTAATAAAAAGAGTAAATTATATTTTTTTTCTTTAAAAGATTTTTTTTTAAAACATTCTTTAAAAGATGTTTGAATTACCATTTTCTCATATCTTATGTTAAAATATACATTTTGGTCAAAAAAATTTAAAAATATACATTACTCTCTCCTCTAATGCAAAACATATTTACTAAACATTTCACCCCCTTCCCCTAAGCCTGAAAGAATTTTTTTTTTGTTGACAAAAGCCTGAAAGAAACTTGTTAGATTCCTTTTCCCTCTTATGTTAAAATCTACAATTCCTTCCCTTTATATTTTTTTTTATTTCTAATAATCTAGTAAAAAATAATCTAATACACTCTGAAGTAAAATAGTATTATGGATCCATTTTTAATATAATGAATTTACTTTTTATTGCACCCTAATCTATTGCCTATGGCAACCCATAAACTTAACACATCCTTTATTTTAACATCTTTGCCGAGTAGAAATTGAAACAATCCCAGTGGATACGAACTTATAAATTATATTACTTCGATTCATTTTTAGTACACTTGCTAAAAGTCTATCAACGGCTCAAAATTTATTAGATATCATAAAAATATTTATTTATATTAAAATATATTATAGTGTAATGTATATTTAATTATTGAGGGAGAGTGTTGTGATTCAAGCATCTCATAAAGGATGTGAATACAAGTTTTACTTTTCAAATGAATGGAACCTATGTTTAACCTAAGAGGGAAGAATGTAGTGTAATTCAAACTTCTTTTAAGATATGAGAGTGTGATTTACTCTAATAAAAATCACTCCCTCTGTATTTTTTATAAGTCACTTTGGAGAAAAGATTTTGGTTTTATTATACGCTGTTTTACAATATCAATACATCATTGATGATTTACTACTCTTTTTACTGCAATTTTGAATACGAGTGAAAATGTTAAAACGATTTATAATAAAACACGGAAGAAGTATTCAATATACTCTACAGGGATTTAACTTATTGTCGGTGTCTAATTATTTTACACATGCAACAATAATATGATGTATTGTCACATCAGTAATGAATATGAAAAACATACAAGTTCTCATATTTATTAATTGACGTGACAATACATAATTGAATGCATATGTAATATAATCTTACACCGTCATGTATAATATTTAAACTCATTCTACGATGTAAATATTTTAGCAGAGCTTTTCTCATTTAGTATTAATTTGAGTGAGCCACCAAAAATATATTTAACACTATTCTTAATTAATACTTCATACAGGAATTTAATTAACATGCATTGCTAGTGTCAAATTTTTTTATACATACAGTCAATGATGTGTTGTCATGAAAAAATACGAGTAGAAATATTATCACAAAACATAACAGTAGCTCCTTCACACCACCACCATACAACTGAAACCGAATTGAAATTTGATCAATTCTCCACCATCAACCAAATTAAAACTATGGCTCTATCTGCTATGCAACATTTATTTCTTCATTCTCTATTTGGTTTACAACACTAAGGTTGTGATGACAGTATGTCGTTCTCTATTGATCAAGTCATGATAATTTTGATAAATTTTAATCAATGTACTAAAAATTGAATCAATAAAGTTTACAAGTTCATTTACATAGTGATTGTTTCAATCTTTTAACAACAATTAATTATAATAAGATTTAATAAAATGGGGATATGAAAAGTATATATTCAATTTAACAGAAAATAAAAATGGAAATAAATGGTTTTGAGAAAGTAGTTTTAATCAATTAATTCTTATTACAAGGTTTCTACAATTATTCTCCTAATTTAACAACAAATTAACAAAGTAGTTTTAATTAATTTCTTGAAGCTACAACACCTTAATCCCTTAGTTGAGTCCATACTTGTCAAAGGTTTTGTATGAACATTAATTTCTATATCATAACCTAACAACCATATACCACTAGATTGATCCATTAGATTAATCAGTAGTCAATTGATCTTTGAAACCATTTTATATAAGATCAATATACGAAGAGCATTATGAACAAATAATTATGAATAAAATTAGAATTAGAATTACATTGGAATAGAGTTTCAAAGAGTACATAGTTCAACAACTCAAATTAAAATTATTTAAAAATCTAATCAAAGAAAACTAATTAGACATGATCAAAGGAATAAGTAACATAATATTATAATACAAAAAATAAACTGATAGAGTTACGTCGTTTCCGTTGTAGCTTCTCAAATTCCTTTCAATTGGTGTTGTTCTTGTTTCCCAATTCCATGTGTCGTTTTGATCTCCACGATCGTGATACTCCAAAACGTGGCTTCTGTAGAAAATGTGCCTCCTTTAGAAAACGTGATCCTTCTATTCCTGGGCGGCTCTTTTCTTTCTTTTTTCTCTTGGGTCAAAGGCCCAATCGGTTTATTAATTCCTACACCCTCCATGCTACTTGTGTAGTCACCTTTTTTTTTCAACATGTAATCCTTTTCTTTGTACGATCACATTACTTCATACAACATGTTTTTGCTTTATTCTCTTCACTAACCACTAATTGACCAATAATAATAATAATAATAATACATGACTCAATAAATAAAAAACTACAATTTATTCCAAATGATTCTAAATAAATACTAAACTAATAAAAATAGATAAAAGTTTAAATAAAAAGACTATAAAAATATGATATGACAGACTGTCATCACAACCTTAAACTTGAACTATTACTCGTCCTAAAGGAACAAACTTGTTAAATAAAAAGTGAAAGCAAAATAAAAGACTTAACTCACCCTCAAACTTCATCTCCTAACTAGTAATTGATGAACAAGTTTGCTTTATCGACAACTTTATCAACAACTTTTCGCACAAGTTTGAAAAAAGCTTTCCATATTTGTCATGCATGTATGCCATATTACCATAAGCTTAAATAAGTTTCTAAATCGTCAATCAAAGTCAATATCAAATACACATATTAAAGTCTTTTGAGGTTATAACGATGCTCAGATGAAGGTGAGATAATTTTTGGGAAGTAGGTTTAATTAAAAGAAATGGAGTTAAACATAACCTGCATTGTTGGAGAATGAAAGTTTTGTTAACCCACTTACCCTCAAAATCAATACAAGAGTACTAGAGAACTATTTTTGAGACATTTTATATGATTCCTTCAACTTTTTTTTGTTTTTTTTTCTTTTCTCCATACTTTGTACGTTTATTTATCATTCTTTTAAGATATACATTTTTTAAACCTCTTGAGTTCTCTAATACTCATACCCTAAACTTTAATGTTGCTAATTCAAACAGTAATCTCACACTTAAAATTTAACATACAACTTATATAGCTTAACTCCAACACAAAATTGAAAGGAGACTTCAATTAAAAGTTTTTTGATTTGATTTCTTTGTAAAAATGCACAAAAGATATATTTCAATTAAAAGCACAATGACCAATGAAACACAAGAATCAACTTCAATAAAAAGAGAGAAAATGCATAATTGACGTGCAAGCTTTAAGTCCTTAAAGGACTCCACATCTCAACATAAAAGATAAATAGACTTTAATATTAGAACGAAAACTTTAAATGAAATGAATATATGACTTTTTTTTTGATAACCCTCTGATTTTTAGACAGAGTAGCGATCTCTAATAAAAATATTCAGAGTGCACAGTTGTTACCTAATATATACAAGTTTACACGAGTTACACTTACAAATAACATTCTTGTTAAAATATTCAAATGTGAAGTTATTTTAACCATCAATCTACCTTCATTAAACTTATGAAGTATATCTAAGTATTTAACAAAGAGATTAATAATCCATAAAGTCATTTAAAATATTTAATTATAATAAGCTGGTCTTTTAAGTTTTTTTTATAGAAATGATATCTGAACACACAATTCTTAACAAATACTAGACACCATGGACAAATAAGTAATTTCACTTTTAAAAAGATGGACAATTTTGTAATTTCGTTCTCCCAATGTTGTGTGTTCACTTATCATTGCTGGTTTTTTTTAATACCACTTAAGTCATTTAAGTTATTTAATTAATCTTTTAAGTTTTTTTAAGATTTAAAATCTTCAAAATATTACGGTTAAATAACTTAAATGACTTTATTAATATAATTAAAACCTAAAAGACTATCTTATTATAATCAATTAACTGAAAAGAACTTAAATGTTACATACAAAACTTAAAAAATCCAATTTATTTCGATTAAATATCTTATTCTTTAGAATTGAGAGATAGAACCAAATTATGTAAATAAGTCCTTTTTTCCCTTTGGCGGTCATTTTATCCTTAACTCAACAGAACACAACTGCTTTCTCACTACTGTCTTTCACTCTCTTCCAACAATGTCTGTTTTGTCCCCTCCGACACATTCACCACTTCTTCTCAACACCAAAACCAATCATCTTTCTTCATCTTCTTCTTCACCTTCTTCTCTTCTTCCTCTTCTCACTTTTTCTTCCAAACCCTCTTCTTCACTCACCCTCTTCTCTTCTTCAAGTAAGTTCATCATCTCCCATCTCAGTAACACTGACACTTCTAATTAAAAGCATGTTCGGTGTCCCACACTTGTTAGTGTGCGACACAGACACATATAATTACATTCAATTATGTTATTTTATCGAATAATTACCGGTATCGACATGTTACTTGTATATGTCAATGCTTCACAGTTCATCATTGCTGTTTTTTTACCACATAATAAATTTTGATGGAAATAAAAATCAGTTTTTTAATGATTTTTTGTGGTTTAAAATGATGGGTTTTTTGAATATTTTGCAGAATCAGGAAATGGGTTGGCGAGTGAAGAGAAAAAAATCTTACTTGAACGGTATGGTTATGATGTTGATGCTGATGACTACTTTCCTCAATCTTCTTCTCCAAAGGTTTTTCATTTTTTTTTTCCTCTTTGTGTTTTTATATGATTGTAAATTTCTGTAATACTGTAAATTACAACTTTTATAAGGGTTGTTTGAATTGCTTTTCTGCTTAATTTTTCAATTTGAATAAGTTTATGTTAGTTGATTTATGAAAAAAGTGCTTATATGATTTAAGTTGAGATAAAGTTATTGAAAAATTTGAGATGCAGTGGCTTATTTTGATTTATACAACAAGATGTTATTTAAAAATAGTGTATATGTAAAGATTTCTTACACTGTTATAAAATCACACATGATTGGTTGCGATTTGCTGACTTTTTGTTTCGTGAATTTTGTCGTGTTTTGCAACTATTTAGTCGAAGAGGAAGAAGGAGCAACAAAAGACAAGAGGAGGGAAACAAGTGCAGGATCCACCTGTGGAACCTAAGCCTCCTCGTACGACACATAAATTACTTCAGGTAATCTCATTTTAACACTTGGAAGTGCTAATTGATGAGGAAAATAAAAACTGTTATCTTCGTTAACTGATGTTAACGTCTTTCTTCAGTTTATCGTATGCTTTTTAACACCCGTTGCATCAAAGCATTATAACCTATAAGGGTATACCATCCTACTTTAGCATATGTTTGGATGCGTGGCTGTAACTTTTTCTTGCATCCCTATGCTATTCCACCATAAATTTGTAGAAGCAACAAAACCAAGCTTCCATGTCAACATGGTTTTGACCGTGATTTGTGTACGTGCTGCAGGGCCGAATACATACCTACTGCCTTTGTACTTTGTTGAAATTTGTTTTTGGATACAATGAAGTTATGTCTGACATTTATTTCCAACGACTACATAGGTTATTGGAGGAACAGCTCGAAGAACGAAGCTACTCTCGCCAAAGAGCATGGATGTACGCCCCATGATGGAGGTCGTGAAAGGTGCAGCCTTTGATATATTACAGGTACCAGTTGCAAGTGTTATCTCGTATATTACTTAGACCATGTTTGGATAAACAACTTATTTAAGCCCTTATAGCATAAACGCTTCTCATATAAGGGCTTATCATGGAGAGTTTATGGAAAAAGCTGGAAACAGCTTATGGACATGTCATAAGCTGTTTCCACAAGCTCTCCTAAGCAGTCTCAGTCTCACAAGGACTCACTTCTATAGATAATCTTAAATAAGTCGATCTAAGCAGATCCTTAGTACACTTGTTTGCTTATTAACTATTGATATTGAGTTTCATCTAGTTTATAGAATTTCTTTGCTGCAACTTTCTTCTTTATAGTAATGATTTTGTTTTATAATGCCAAGGCGGCTGGTGGCAGTCCTGCATCCTTGAGACCTGGACGCTGGTTAGACTTGTATAGTGGTACTGGTTCTGTTGGAATTGAAGCACTTAGCCGAGGATGCTCTGAGGTATTGATGTTTTCAATGAGTGTTTTGCAATCTATATCTTAATTAAACTCTTCAGATATTCCCATTTACAATGCATTTTTTTTTCCTTCCTGGAGTCTTGATTATGTGATTTTAACAAAAGGAAACATTTTAGGTGCATTTTGTTGAGATGGATCCATGGGTTGTATCAGATGTTTTGCGTCCTAACTTAGAGGTGACTGGATTCATTGATGATTCAGTCATACACACTGTTCGCGTTGAGAAATTCTTCGAACGTGCTGAGCAATTTGTAGGCATGTATATCTTTTTTCCTTTTAACTTCATTATACACAGATCCACATTGCATCTTCTGTCCGCAACCCTTACTACTGGAACAAAAGGGTTGTGGTTATGTAATGATTTAAAACTTCGTCTTTACCAGCCCAAATCTAAAAACATTTATGGCTTTAGATCAGTGATGTCAATCGCGGGATCATGGAAAATAGTGGTTTGTTCGAATTGCGGGATGCCAGTGCTATAGTGCTTCTATGGCTACTATTTGACAATATTTTATACTAAATAACGTATCACATAACAATAGAGATTTGTTCAAACCCTGCTACGCTATAGCCTATAACAGCGTTATAGCAGTGTGGCGGTATGCCTCTATTTGACAACACTGCTTGAAATGTGAAAAGCTGAACAAAGGAATTATTAGAAAAGGTTCTGGAAGAAGCACTTTTATGGATATCTTTTTGTAGCTGTTGTTAAGAATTTGTTCAAGGAAATGCAATAAATATTTCATGGTTCTGCATGAGTCACTTGCAAATATGTAAGACTGCCTACAATAGACCTATAATGTATCCAAAAACATCTTTTTTAACATCAAAAACCTACATCCAACATCGTATTTGATAGTTTTTTATTTTTGTATTAGTTTTTTTTTTTCCTTTCCTCAAATAAAACCGACACTTACTTGAGATGTATTTTCTATGGTGTCTGACATGATGTCTATTTTTTATGTCAGATATCAGTGGTCTAATGTATCCAACCATACCTTCAAAAGAAAGTATGGTAAGAAAAATTATCAAGGAAATTTCTGATTTTGTAAATTTGAATTTTTCACATGCAGGAAATAATGACACATTTGATTACATTAGTGTCACCCCTCCATATGCCGAAGTTGATTATGTGGTTCTGATGAGGCTGATTTCAGAATCACCCTTTGTTGGCGATGACACTTTTATTGTATGTATTATAATTTTCTTAACTTTCTTATTCATGGTCTAAATAGTTTCCTGGTTACTAATTTTACATTGAACTCTCATTTTTTTATCTAGGTAGTTGAGTATCCTTCGAAAACCGACATGCTGGAATCTTGCGGACCCCTTGTTAAGGTAATTCAAGTAATCAATAGTACTGTGTTTGCAGTTTTGCAAAATATGCAAAATTTTGTGGATTCTTATAGCACCAACATGGTCGTCAGCTACACTACGCTATATGTCATTGACTACATAGATTAGAAACTATTTGCCAACCATCGAGTTTTATTAAAATTCTTTTGACTTACTATTATGAATTTAATATACCTTAGTTTGAGTTCTGTAAGTGTTTGTTTTGAACAACAGATAACCGATAGGCGGTTTGGCCGGACACTCTTGGCAATTTATGGACCAACATGGGCTCAAAAGAAGAGAAAATCAAAATACGAAAAACACAATTGAAGTGAAGTCTGATAAACTTGCTGTTGGGATGTTCAAAATGTTACATGAGTTAGTAGGATTTTGTTACTTGAAAATTAAGGAATTACATTATAGCTTAGTGATGATTCACTGTAGTGATAAAGCAAAGTCAATAAACTAATTATTCATTCGATTAGTTAACACTTAAAATGCTTTTGTCCAATGTTTAAAAATACCGGATCGAGCTGATTGGTTCCGACTAGAAACCGGTCAGTTCATTGGTTGTTCAATTTATATAAAGAATTGAAATGAAAAAAATTGCTGTATTAAATAATAAAGTAGAATGACCAAATAAGCCAAAAGACCAAATACTGCATTTCACATTCAAATGAATCCACTATGTTATAATGAAAAAATTCATGTCTCATTCTATGTGCATTGTGCATGGTATTACATTTATTCACATGTAGAGTTGTTTCAACCTCCTTTCTGCAGTAGTCACAGAATGACACACTCAAATGCATCTTATTATTCCTTCCATTAGTCATCAAATTCTTTTCCAAATATCATTTCTTTCTATTGTATGGTTACTCAGCATAGCATACATACTAGCAACTGTAAAATTGCCACAATTATCTCCTCTAGGCCACAAAATCTTATCATCAACTAATAAATTTTGGACTTTGAATATAAGAAAAAAAGTCTGATCTGATGTAGTAATAGTCACAGTAAGCCTAAAGCAAGCAAGTTCGCCCCCGCCACTATACCCTAGAGGAGAAATACTTATTTGGATAATACAAATCCAAATAAAATATGTTTGGGTACACTCACATAGTTACACAAAATTTAAAGAGAAAATAATCAAACAATGTTAAATGATGTGACAAAATTATTTTTCTTTTATTTTTTCCATTTTTGTGTACCCAAAATTTTGTATTGCGACATTTATATCAGTATAAGTGCAAAAAGAGAGGTATAAAAAATAAAGAAATTGTTTACGGACTTATGGTACAGTTTTTTCCTTTATCATAATTTGGGCTTCGATTATCTAGCTCTTTCAAAAAAAATTTATTTTATTTTTAAGGGAACACTCTTTTATACAGAGGATGGGGAAAATAGTATTTTGAAGGGACTCTCTTGACCTTTCTCCTTACGTTAACTCTTTTAAAACAAAAGTAACTAAAACTATTTTGTTTAACAAAATCTGTAAATGACATATAACAAATATCATTTATAGAGCTAAAACCTTGTTCAAAAACATTAGTAACTAAAACAATTTTTTTTTTAAGGAACTCAAAATATCTTGCTGTTTAACAAAATCTATAAATGACATATACCGATTCTTTCATATAAATTAGGTGTGCCGTATTAAATTCTTAAAAAACTCAAATCGCTATCTAGTGTTATGTTATTATGGAATTTTTCTCTTTTCGATCAAAAATAAAAAATAATAGAATTTTTCATATGGAATGTTATTATGGAAATATATATTGTTGATGCATTGAAAACAAATCTATTAAACCAAAGTCTCGTTTCCTACATTCAACGATAGCCTTAGTTTATGTTACATAAGCAAAGTTCAAGTTATGGTTGTCTACCTATATTGGTAATCATAGACAGCATTTCTTATACAGTTAAGTATTAAAGTCACAATAACATGGAGGATAATCATTGGTATAATTCTTTTCAACCCCTCTTTATCTCTAGTTAGTCTCTCTCTGAATTAGTGGTTTTTCATTGGATTTTGAAAAGGGAAGAATCTCATATTCTCCCTATTTCAAACCCTTTTAACCCATTTTACTACCCTGCACCATTTTTGTAGTTTACCCTACAGAGGTATGCACCACTAAATCCGGAAGGCAAGAGGTTGAAACAATTATGTAAAACAACGACTGGAAGTGTACTGAAGATAATGTTCAGTGTATTAAGACGCAGGAGAATGAATGTGTCTTTTTTTTCTTTTCTTGCTAGTCTCAACAAGGAAGTCGATGAAGTAAGAGGTAGAAATCTTGGAAATAATCTGCTGCCAATTATCCGAGAGAAACTTTTTCAGAAATCAATAAGGGGGGAGGCTAGACAAAGAGTGATGATGGAAAATTCAAACTGAAAAATGCTTTTTAACCGCTCTAAATAAGGATGACCTTTTTTAAAATTAGATGAAAATTTGTTTTCTTCTTTGGTGAAGTGGTTGTTTTTAAAGGGAATGGTGTGGTTAATGGTGAAAGTTATTTTTTAAAGAGATAAATGATAGTAACAAGATTGTTGTTTTTTCCTTAAAAAAAAAAAAAAAAAAGGATGGTTTTTTGTTTTGTTTTTGTGTGTGGTGTATAAGAGGATGATTGTTGAAAGTCTTGAAGCTTAACATTGTTTTGAAGGGATTGTAGAGGAAACATTATCTCCCTCCTATATATGTTTATTGTTGCTTGCATCGGATTATTTGAAGTGATCGTGTAAGAGAAGGTAAAAACAAATTGCAAACAATATGCATGATTGAACTATATATATTTTGTGAAAACAAACTCCACATGATTCGAACATCGACCTCTTAAGTAATATCTCTACAAACAAAGTTAAGTTTACCGATCTTGTCAAAAAAAAAAAAAGTTAAGCTCACCAAGACGTTATTTTTAAATCTTTTACTCTAAATACCACAATTTATATATATATATATATATATATATATATATATATATATGTTTAATTAAGGCAACTTTACAAGTAATTTATATCCTCGCTAACTAAAACATTTTGGAAAAAACGTAGTAATACCATAGACTTATTTTTAAAAATGCAGTAATACTCAAAAAAATTCCAACCTCATAGCTCGCGGACTAGACCGCCAGTAAAGTTACCAACACTTATTTTATTGACCAAACGAGACTATCCATGATCCGTCAAGTAATGGCGGAAGTAGGCTCCAATAAATCATGATTTTTCTTGTTGTGATCAAGTTTTGTATTTTTTTAAGGCTTAATTGCACTTTTCTTCTATCTTTTGTTAATTGTGTGATTTTACACTCTCTTTTTTTATGAGCGATTTTGTAGCCAATTGTGTTTTATTCAAAATCATCATTAAAAAAGGGGAAAATGAGCAAAAGATAGGGTGCAAAATCGCTCAAAAAAAAAAAGAAGAGGGGGTGCAAAATCGCACAATTAGCAAAAAGATAGGGGGCAAAAGTGCAATTGAACACAAAGATGGGGTGCAAAATCAAAAAGGGGGCAAAAAGATGAGGTGCAAAATCACTCAAAAAAAAAGAGGGGGTGCAAAATCGCACAATTAGCAAAAAATTGGGGGGGGGGGGGAGTGCAATTAAGCCTTTTTTTTTTTTATCTTCATTAAATTGACTTATTGGCATTTGAATTTGGATTTTTTTTACAAATAGAAATAATTTAGAGGTTTAAAAAAAACATAAATATGGTTGAAAAAACATTCAAGTTGAAAATTATGCATGTTAGAATAGCTTTTAATAATATGATTGTAAATTATAGACACCATATAGTATGTTTTTATCTTTCTTCTATTTAGACCAAAATTCCCCAAAAGCTAATCAGAATACCTATTTCATTTTTCAGCTTAAAAAGTATTTTTTAACAAAATAAATTCAGAAAACTTCAAAACATAACGAAAACATAAAAAATGATTTTCTTTTTTAAATCTTAAATAAATGGAAGGAGTAAATGTTGGGTGATCATGAAGTATGCTAAACTCATATCAACTTCATGTCACATGTCAATTTGGTTTTATCACTAGGATAACGTGAGTTTTTCTTCATGCCTTTTAATTTGCTTTTATTCTGCTTTTGATTTTGATTTGTAAAAAAAAAGGATGAATTGCATGCATGGTCAAAGACCTCAATTCTTATGACTAGCATTGGAGAAAAGGAAAAGCATGCATCCTTTTTTTCATACACAGTTCATAAAAGAGCTTGTTACTTAAACTACACGTACATGTACATGAAAATTCATAATAACTATATAGTCTTTAAATCAAAACTGTTGGAAGGATATTTAAATGAATTTTTAACAAATCAATTTCAATTGAGAAATTGAAATGCGAGTGGTTAGGTCAAATCAACTTCTTTTTTTATTAATAAAAAGTTAAATTACATCATAGGTCCTTTAAATTTGAAATTTATAATAAATTGGTCTTTTAGGTTATTTTGATCACACATAAATCCTTTAAGTTTGTAAACGTTTTCAATTTAGTCCTTCTGTTAACCAGAACGATGTTGTGTCAGAAGGACTAAATTGAAAACGTTTACAAACTTAAAGGACTTATGTGTGATCAAAATAACTTAAAATTAAGACCTGAACATCTACATTCACACTATGTGCACCAACTACTTGTGTTAGATTGTGGTCATCATATATATATATATATATATATATATATATAATCAACTAAAACATTCGTAATCAACTTAGTAGGCCATGATGGCTCAATTATGGGACCAAATCATCATATTGTATCTGCTTAAGGGCTAAGCAAGTGAAGCCATTTTTACAAGCCTCTTACAACTTACTATTGGTGAAGGAGTTCAATTTTAAATAGTGCGTACAAAAAAATATTAGAGATAGACTAATTCTATACTGCATAAGTAATATAATGATCTATCATCCACAATTTTTTCTAACAATCAATCAATAAGTTTCATCATATCTTCACTTGTGCACGATATAATTAGTCTTAAAATGAACCTTTTATAGGAGTTACTAGAGATGTTTCAGTTAAAACTTTGTTGTAGGCCTACTTGGAATCAATTTGCACGCCACAAAAAGACTTTAACAAAAAGAAAGAGATGTTTCTATTAAAAAAAATGTCCTTGGCAAGGTCGGTTAAAGAGAGAAGAGGCCAATAAAATCCTTCCTTTTAGGCTTCACCCTCCATAGGAACATTGTTGAGAGGACAAAAATGAGGGTCTCTTTGGGATGAATAGTTTGAACACCGATGTGAGAGA
Organism: Medicago truncatula; assembly: GCF_003473485.1. Lineage (NCBI taxonomy): Eukaryota > Viridiplantae > Streptophyta > Magnoliopsida > Fabales > Fabaceae > Medicago > Medicago truncatula. The sequence goes on along the minus strand of NC_053047.1, from coordinate 2,686,489 downwards.
TAGAAATAGATACGATAAGTAAATGATGTGATAAAAATGGAAAGAAAGAGAGATTTATAATATTGTTAATGAAATATTTCTTTGTGAAATTATACTTGAATTTAAAAGTAAGAAGAAAATGTGGGTAATCATGTTTGATATCATAAATATTTTTGGACTTACCATTTTAAAGTTAATTTGCCATAAGAGATGTAGAGTTATAGTACATTCGAGATGATCTAAAATGTGTTTATAAGAGATGGACAATCTTTACCTTATAAACTGATTTCGTAAAAGTTGAATTAAACCCACCTCAAATTCTAAGATGGTGTCAGAACAATTAAGATATGTTGGACCATCCTTATAAGATCATAGTTATCTGTCTGACAAGGGTCACACTATGGAATTGGATTTCCAGTCTCGATACTTTCTGTTGTTTTTGGATTTCCAAACAGTTGTATTTTGGTTTTCCAAATTGTATTTTGTTAGAGAATAACTAGCGAAGTTGTTACTAGGTTAAGTTACGACCAGGTCGTTCTCTTTAAAACGTTTTGTGGCATTATGCAAGGCAGACTATCAACCACGCCTCCAGGATAAAACAAGCTCAAATACAACTTTGCGGTACTATGGTACTATGACCACTCAAATATGGTGTTATCACCAATCTAACATATAACATCTTCAAGTGGTGTTATCACCAATCTAACATATAACATCTTCAAGAATTGAAGAAGAATATATTTTTAAGATCATTCTTATTATACCGAAAATGGACTATGGTCTTAAAATATTATTTATTCTAAAGAGACATAAATAATTGAGGGAACTATGCTCTTAAGACCATTCTTAAAACCGAAGGGACAATAAACCGAACAGGAATTGTGGTCTTAAGAACACTCAAATTCTAAAGGGATAGAAAAAGGAGATGAGGAGAGGAATAACTCGTTAACACAAGCCGAAGGGAGAAGAGAGAAAGAGTTATCGACAACTCGTTAACATAAGGATTTCCTTATGCACCATAACTTTTGCCCGCTATGTGAGCTCTCTGTTTACAGAGAAAATTCACAACTAATAAGTAAGAAACTTTTTGAACAAGTAATACATTACTTTGGCATTAAGTAATTCACATATTAGATCTAATAAAAAAATATCTCAATTGAATACCAAAATATATTTTATTGAGTAAAAATATATATTATGTACCAAAATATATATCAGATCAAAAACTAAAATACATTAGATTGAATAATATTTCAGATTGTTTTCCAAAATATTATAGATTGCCTTCAAAAATATTTTAGCAAAGTAATTCACATATTAGATCTAATAAAAAAATATCTCAATTGAGTACCAAAATATATTATATTGAGTAAAAAAATATATTATGTACCAAAATATATATCAGATCAAAAATTAAAGTACATTAGATTGGATACCAAAATATTTCAGATTGTTTTCCAAAATATTATAGATTGCGTTCAAAAATATTTTCAAATAATAAAATCTATATCAATATATATTTTTTATATAGTGCTTACTTCGTTCACATAATTATGTACCTCTATTAGAGGTGCACCCCCATTATATAAATACTACTAATGTGTATGTTCCATTCGATGTGGGACTTTCACATTTTTCAATTCACACTACACTAGTTTTATCCAACATAGAAAATTGTGTTTAATCTTTTAACTCAATTTTCACGCATGTTCCAACATTTTCCAAAAATTTCTATCAGGCATCAGCAATTCACATGATTTACAAAGTTTATTTTTTAGTTCAACATACTTCAAAGTACTATTTAAGAATATGTGAAAGTTAAGAGAGATCATAGAGAGACCCCCTTTCTTAGTTGCATGAAAATGCACAAACTCAACAAAAAGAGAATTCAAGTGGACCCTTTTTTTTTAACACATAAAGAGTCTCAAATAACAAACTTTTCTGATTCATTGGCCTTTTATGTTTGTCCATGCTCTCTTCAGTCTTCACCCTTTCTCACATTTCCCTCTTTAAAATCTTTCTCACACATTCTACTTCATTACTTTGTCCTCCCATTTTTCAATCTATTTCAATTTTTTTCTATCTTTGCTTCTCATCATTTCATCTTTTTGTGGTCAATCAATGCTACAATGTTGTTGAAACACTCTTGTACCTTTGCCTTCAACTTCAAGTCACTTCCATTGTGTGGAAATTCATAAGAGATATAAAAAATATGGATACTAGTTTTAGGTTTAGTTTTAGTTGTAGAAGGTTGTTTTTTGGTGCTTTGTTATCTCTAGGAATCATGTGGTTTATGTTCCTTACAATCTCAACAATGAATCACCAAACCAAAAGAACAATTCTTGTTCCAATGAATGTGAATGTTCTCTCTAGGCAATTAAAGTTGGTTAGCATGCAAAGACATGCCCTTCATTCAGATTCTAGACTTGTCATTGTTAGCAAGAGAAGAGTACCTAATGGACCTGATCCAATACATAACAGGTAAGTATACACATTTATATTATATACTTTTTTTTTTATACTTTTCTTCACATAATATGCATGGCTTAGTACTTTAAAAGGAAAGGGAAACTAAGGGTCATTAAGAGTTTTAAAAAAGTTGAAGTATCAATGTACAAACAAGATAAGATGACATAGTTCACTATGCTATTTTAAATTGAGTTTAATGGATATGCATTAACGCAATAAAAATATTTTCAAGAGTTTTCTAATCATATTTAACTTTTTAAGTATATGCTAAGATATTTTAGGATGTAATACAACAAAGTAGAGTTATATGGTCAGATATGGTTAGTGTCGGTTGTCACTGACATAAATCATATGCCGGCCGTTGTCTGTAACCGTTACTTTTTTTTTTTAACGGCGTCAAATTTTGCGCCATTTCTTCAACCATCGGAAGTTAGGATTGACGCTGGTTACAACCAGCTCTAAAAACCAAATTTCCTGCCGCTAATTCTCTCGTTTGTTGTAAAAAAATGTTGAACTTGAATGAAGAATATCCAATGCTAAAATCCATATAGTTATATTCCTTAGGCCTAGGCTTGCACAATTTTTCTTTTGCTAAGGAAAGCTGGTGCATAATGTACTCAAGAAAGAGTGATAGTTTTCACTCTTTATCAAAAGCTTCTTTAACTAAACGATCTTTCTCTTATTTTCATGAGAAATAAAAAAAAAGACATTGGGGTGAAGAACTGTACCACTTTAGTTATTGGAGGGAAAAGAAGGAGAAAAAAAAAGGATTAGGTAGCTCTTTTTCCTTTTTATGGAAAGCTTGATTAATTTATTTAAGGATCTTGAACAACTTTTTGCCACATTTGAATTCAACAATCCAATTCAAGACTTAATTCAAAATCAAAATGGAATTTGCTGCTTTTTTATTTTGATTAATTAAGTACTCTAAATTTTAGGACCCATTGTGACGATTAAGATGTAGCTTAAGAAACCAAGCATTGCACATGATGTCGTATCATAGAATTTCGATTTGATATAATGTCTTAAAAAATATGATAAAAGATCGAATCCGTGAACTCTTTAGATCATAGTTCAATTGATTAACCCTATTCAACTATGGTTAAATTGGATGATAAATTAATAAATAAATATATAAACAAAAAGTATTAAAAAATACTAATAATGAAAAATTGAAAAAAGGTTGAACCAATTTAACACGATTCAACCCTTTTTAAAATGTTTCAATTATACTGTGGTATAATCGGGATCAAACCAACCGATGAACTATATAATTCCTGATTCAAGTTAACCCGGCCAATTCGAACTGATTTTTAAAACTTTGTTTTCATGTCATCTTATTTCTATTCATATAGTTCATCTCATCCTATTCTATATATTTCTCATATTCTAAATATCTTTTTGTTGTGATATATGAATTCAGGAGAGCAAGGAAATATAGACAACCACCTAATCAAGCATGAACTTTGTGAAGTTCCACAACTAGTTTGAGGGAAAACCATAGAAGAAATCGTGATTATTTTTGTGTGTGGAAGAGTTCAGAGTGTGTTCTATAAGATATTGTTGTTACATAGTATTGCTAGTGTTTTTAAGGCTACAAGTGTGATATTAATGTTCTCTCTCTTTCTTTTTATTTTGTTTTTCTTCTCTTAGAATGTACCTTCCTCCCTTGTTGTAAAATGTAAATCAAGTCCTTAGGTAATGAATCACCAAAATTTTGGATTCAAATTCTAAAAACACTGAATGATACTTTCATCCTCTAATAGTTTTTTATTGGTTGAAATTCAAATTACAATCACTAAAATGAGAATAGATTTGAATAAAGTATGAGTCACATGACATATAAATTTTGGTAAAATCGGCATAAGTTTCAACCATTAAAAAAACTTATTGCTACTATTTGTCCAAGTGAATAGTGCTAATTATATCACAAATTACACGTGAGAGCCTTTAAAAAAGACTACAATTTTTAAGACTACACCTTATGCTATGTACTTTCCCCTACACAGATTGAGAGATTTATGGATAGGAACACACTATAGAGGAAAAAAAGTAAACAACACTTACCATATTGGATTTATCGATTCATTGAGCAAGAAAAAGACATAATCTCCATGCATCATATAATTAGGCTTTATTAATTTTTTACTAGTAAACTTTGGGAATTCCTTTATGGTGGCACCTTCTTTTAAGTGCCTAGTGTTCAACAAAGCACTTTCCCTAATTTAAAGGTTAAACCATTAACATTTCCTTTTCAGTTTTTCTTGATCACTGTACCCTAAAACAATAATATTTCTTGTGCTATATGGACCTAATTAGATTCCATTGGGTAATTAGTTAAGCAATTAAAAAAATTAAGTGTATGTTTGGAACCGCGGTGGAATGAGGCTTGGACACACGTTTTTCTGAAGCAACGGATAATAGTTTCTTGTTTTCCACGACCAGATTTGCAGCTGCAGGGATAGAAGCTAAACCAAACACATACTAAATAAATTAGAGCAAAAACTCATTTAGATTCTTAAGTTTGTGAGACGTTCTTGAAATAGTTTCTGAATGCATCAGAATTACAAAAAAATTACATCAATATTGTTTTTGTTAGTCAATATTTTTTTTTTATCGCCAAATATTTGTAACTTTAATGTGTCATTAATATATATAGTTTTAGACACTTTAGTTCATAAAATTACTAATAAAGACATATTTAAAGATGTTTTTGTGATTTAAATATATTCAGAGATAATTGTGATAATGACTCAATTTTTTTCCTACTCAAACAAATTACAGCTATATAAACATAAAATAGGGTAAAGTTGTTGTCATGTGACTGAAAGGTCGTAGGTTCAAGTCTTGCAAACATCCTCTTATACCAAAAATAGGCTAAGGCTGCGTACAATACACCAAAAATGGTGGGAGTCCTTCCCAAATCCTGCATATGCGCGGGAGCTTTAGTGCACCGGTTGCCCTTATAAACATAAAACACATGTATACTAACTTAGCTTAATTACTTATCCAATTATATATAGGTATCAAATAGGCCCTAGATGTAGACATCATATTTTTCTTGTGCCCTAAGCTTTTATTAGTTATTTATTTTTACTAGAACAAGCTTATGATGACAGTTAAACCACCACATATTTGGCAAATCCTAAACATATGATTATGTATTAAATTAAGAAGATGTTACAAATTCAGGTATCCCATTAAAGCCAAATCAGCAAAGGAGCAATCTCTGGTAACTGCTTTTTCTTTATCTTTGCTTTATCTTTCGAGACTGATTTCTATAGATTCGAGAAGGATGTGACTTGGTCCAAAGTAACTGAGATTCAAATAATGAATTTTTTCTTTAAAAAATTTAGATAACTTTTTAATTTTTTCATACATTGCATGGGAGACAGATTCTCACTCTATGGCAGTTTTATGTTTCTCTTTATTGAATATGTATTGACTGATATGCAAAAACAGATGACTTCTGCTCAATCGGATCACAAATTGTCATACTTGTCTATTTTTTATTAGGCCCCCCTCCTTTCTTGTCTTCTTATACTATTTAGTGCAACATTATAACATAAGTGTTGGAAATTCCACATTTATGTGTGATATGGTCAAAATAGTCATTATAAATGGAGGAAAACTCTCACCGATAATATCAAAATTGTTAGGTTGGATGCTTTTACCTGTTTGAATTTGGAACATTGCAGTGTGTGTGTTTTAGTGGTGTTTACCACTTCATCTACAAAAGAAAAAGAAAAAACTCTCACTATGTTAAAAAGTTTTTTGGATTGTAGTAAGACATAAACTAAAATTCTTAAATTATATTCGGATTTATATTAGATTTGTTGTTAGGTGGTGTTCTAAATATAAGTTGACAACATTGTGTGTTTTGAGATATTGTTTGCTATGAGTCTTGTGTGGGTAGTCACGGTTTTACCCTTTGTAGAAAATGTCTCATTGGGTTGAGCGGTGTGGATGTTGTTTATCAATTTCCAATCAACATGGGACTATTAGTGTTTTGCAAAAGCAACCCATCAATTGAGGTTAAGGGACTAAAGGGCACATGTGGCTTATGCACATCCCTGTAACGCCAATATTCTAACCTCAAGTCGAAAACAATGTGTTTTTAAGGTATTATCCGTTCTAAACCTTATATGAGTCTTCACAGTTTTGTCATTTGCAAAAGGTGCCTCGATTATGATTGATAGTCATTATAAATGGAGGAAAACTTTCACGAGCAATGCCAAAATTGTTAGGTTGGATGCATTTACCCCGGTTTGAATCCGAGACACTGCAGTGTGTGTGAGTTTCAGTGGTGTTTACCACTTCGTTTACAAAAGAAGAAGAAAAAATCTCTCACAATTTTAACTAGTTTTTTGGATTATAGTAAGACCTAAACTAAAATTCTTAAATTGTATCCGAACTTATATTAGATTTGTTGTTATGTAGTGTTCTAAATATAAGTTGCAACTCTTAGAAATCGTGGTTGGGTCTAGTGGCGGAGCGAGGAATTATATAGAGTCTGGGCGAAAAACTTATTGCAAATTCACATGTGACATAATATATATAAATTCCTTCCTTAAAAAAAAAATATAAATAGTCATAAATCAAAATAAAAAAGGATCGTCGTATTAAGTTGTTTGAAGGATTTATCGACAGTGGCGGATCTTGAGTTATTTTCTTGGGGGTACCAAAAGTTTATGAAATATATATTAAGCTGTTTGAAGGATTTATAAAAAATGTTAACTACTGTAGTGGTATAATTTACATGAATATGGCGTAGGGGGTGTGTGTTTGAATCCCTCCATGGACCTTTTTTGACAAAAAAGTAAATATATACAGAAATATAAAAAAGGGAGAAGAAGGAAGAGTCGAACACGCGACGTCGAGGAGAAAAAACAACTGCTTTTCCACTGCGCTACCTAGATAATGATGCAAATAATATGATGAAATATATATAGAAACCTTGACCTTGTGGTATCATGGCTCCCAAGGAAGATCCGCCACTAATTATCGATTGAGCTCGGGCGACCGCCTAGGGTCGCCGGACGGTGAAACCGTCCCTGGTTGGGCCTAACACAACCCCACAAAACCGCCTTGTGAGGTGAGGATTACCCCCACTTATAAACACATTGTCAGATCATCATCTTTCCGATGTGGGACTCTTAACAACAACATTGTGTGTTTTTAGATATTGTTTGTTTTGAGTCATGTGTGAGTCCTCACGGTTTTACTCTTAGTAAAAGCGTCTTGTTGGATTCAGGAGTGCGGATGTTGTTTATTGATTTTCAATCAACATGGGACTATTAGTGTATCACAAAAACAACCCATCAATTGAGGCTAAGGGGCATTTAGCTTATGCCCATCCTTCTAACACCAATATTCTAACCTCAAGTCGACAACAATGTGTTTTTAAAGTATTGTCCGTTTTAAATCTTGTATGAGTCCTCACAGTTTTATAATTTATAAAAGATCTCTCGTATGATTGACGAGTGTGTATTTTTTTAATTTTTTTTTATAAACTAACATTAACTTTGATTCTCAAGCAAATATGAGACTATTTTATTGTATCGGAACATGCAGTTCCCTATTGAGCCACTTGCAGATGTATGGTTCTACAAACATCACCTCCAAATTTGATTGTTAAATTTGGGTTTGTCCTAGACTACTCAATTGTGCTAGAAGCCTTCTTTGATCCAACTCTCCTTCTTTGCTCTTTGTCGAGCCAAATCAAATGCTTAAAACTTGAGCTTGATTTGTGGGGGGAAAATGAATGGCTTGGACTTGATTCGTTTTAATTAAACAAATTTAACTTCTGAGTTTGAGCTTGACTTGTTAAAGATAAAAGATTAGTGAAGTTTGGGATTGAATTGTTAAAGCTCAATGATATCTTAACTTTTTTTGCAATTACATACATGTGTCTTAATTAACATTAGGTATTCGTGAACCGTCATGTCGAACGACGAGCAATAAAGATTCTACTATTAAACTTGAATTTGTTTATTTAATTAATTAAACTTGAATTTGTTTATTTAATTAAACAAAGAAGTTAGTTATTATTTCCTGCATTCGAAGATTCACACGGGTTGAAGCTCCAAGTTATTATAGACCAAGTCAAATTTCCACACACCTCACAATACGCAACATAAGATTCAAAGTCATTGATTTATATTATTTGTTAAAGAGTCACCCCTTTAACAACGTGATAGCAATGGTCCACATAGGTTGGCATATCTAATCTTCCTTTATTTTCTATTCAAAGATACAAACATTGACTGAATTAACAAATATACAAAAACTATGATACCAAAAAAAATTGTTTTTACTATGGTGTGTGACAAATTGTTTGTCAAATACTGCTTTATTAAAAATGAGTTTGGAATAATTGTGTATAGTTTATTTGTTTATCTCATGATATAAACACTTAGGAGAATGAATAAACAAATATAGCTACTTTTCTTATAGGTCCATATGAATATGACATTCATTGTACTACTAGAATTTCTTCTTCTTTTTTTTTTTCTTCCAGAATTGTTTGCATTTATTTTATTCTTTTTTTGACTGGAGAATTTATTCTTTCTATCTTTGTTACTTTTGTAGAATTGTGCAAAAATAACAAACACTACAAAAACATGTTACTTTTGTAGGTTAAAAAGAGCTAATAAAAAGTAAAGATATTGTTGTAGATGGATGAATAATTATACCACATAATTAGAAACAAAATCATTAAAAAAAATTAAGATAACGCCCTTTGTGAAAACATAACTTAGTCCTATCTATTTTAAGTAATTTTGGCAAATAATCTAATAATTAGAGATGAAAAAGTACCAAGAAAAATTATAGGCCAAGTTAGTAAAAGTGAGAGTTAAGTTTTTGTTTTTAAGCAAGATTTAAAGTCAATTTAAATTGTCCATTGTTAAACTTATTTCATGAAAAGACATTATGAAATAGCCTATACAACCTAGTGGGAATAGACTTTGATTATTGTTGCAACAAAGATGTTATTTGTCACCATTCCTCACAAAAATATTTAAAAATAAAACAAGGTAACATTTTAATAATTATTATTCATATATAAAAAGTGAATCTAAGTAGACCATAATATTTTCCAATATTTTTCACTAATGATAGCTACATGGTAGTAATTTATAAATCATTTAGAATCATGGAAGGAGTCCAAGCTCTTGTCCGAGTTTGAACCTATTTCCGATGCAGTGGTTTTCGCTTTTAATTTTTGTTATCGGACACCAAACTTACAGTCCAACAAAGCACCGACACGTACATGAACATCGAACACGACACTGACAAGTCAATGCTTATGATAATTTGAGAACCTCAATTGTAGTTCTAACCATATAACCTTAAATACAGCATACCATATCAAGCATAAAACCAAAAACTTATTTTATGAGCGCAGAATTTAAATGGTGCAAACTTTCCAATCAAATAGGTCTAGATGAATGAATCATCTTGATAAGATATATTTGCAAATCACAATAAAAGATTAATAATCTTAATAAGACATCTTTACAGAGAACAAGTAGACATCCAATTTTCATGTCCAGAGGGGACATATGTTTTTGGATTCAAATCTTAAAACACACTCGAAATATCTTAGACGACAAAGATCGAAACATATTAGATTTCATAAACCGCAATAACCTAATCTACCAGAAAGATTATTATATCATACAAGTACAATTATACCTGATTAGGGTCAACCATGAACATACGGATTTAGGATCATTCTGAAAACTCTTCACCATAATTAGAAACTCAGTAAGAACTCGGTTTAACATATTCTCCTGCGGCTCGTTCAGGAACTAAGCCGGCTCATTCTCTGGCTTGCCAAAGATCAAGGGAAATTCGTCATCGTGTTCGGAGAAACTGTGGTCTTTGGAAATTCCCTTCAAAGAATTATAAACTTGGTACATAGACCACCTATCTTTCGCACGAGCAATGACACAATTGGATGCGATTTTCAGAAACTGCAAAATCTCCTCATCGTTACCTTTTCCACTTATCGATCTATCGATGCAGTCCTTGAGTCTGCCAGAACTTGAATGCATATTCACCCAATCCACCAAGTTACCTTTAAATTCTTCGTCGATGTTATTCACCTCGAGAGGTTTGCACCCTGTGACCAACTCCAAAAGTAAAACTCCGAATCCATACACATCCCCTTTCAAAGAAGCAACCATTGTACTCGAATACTCAGGAGCAATATAACCGAGTTCCCCCAAATCTCCATTCACAAAACTACCATTGGCATCAGAAGTCATAAGCCTGGCAAGTCCAAAGTCCATTATCCGAGCATCGAATTCTTCATCGACAAGAATCACATTCGAACAAATATTCTGTTGTATAATCGGAGGATGACACCCATGATGCAACCACGCAAGTCCCCTAGCCGCTCCCAACCCAATCCTAAACCTCATCAACCAATCCAACACACCACTATTCTTATGCAACAACGAATAAAGCGTCCCATTCGACATATGCTTATAAACCAAAAGCTTCTCCTCTTCCACAACACAATACCCCAACAAAGGCGCCAAATTTGGATGCCTAACCTGTCCCAACCGATTCATCTCCATCCGAAACTGCTTCTCCCCAATCTTACAACTACTCAACCTCTTCACCGCAAGCGTCGAACCATCCGGAAGATCCGCCCTATAAGTCGCCCCTGTCCTAGTCGTAATAAGAACATTCTCATTACTAAAATTATTCGTAGCAGCCATCAAATCACCAAGCTTCACCTTAACAATCGGTTTCTGAAAAAGATTAACTTGAGCAAGCTTATGACCTCTCAACCTAACCGCCCAATCATCAACCCCGCCGACAACATACCCTTCCTTACTCCTCCTCCTCTCCCCACCCAACCTCAAATGATACCACCACCACAAACCAAAAGCAGCCAACAAAGAACCAGCAGCACCAAAAACACCAGCAGCAATAATTATAGCCAAATTCTTCTTACTCATACCACCACACTTTGATCCAAGTGGACCACCACATAAACCACTATTCCCATCAAAACCATCCTTATCAAAACCATTAAAAAAAGATGGTATATCACCACTTAATTCATTATTAGCAACACTAAACTTATGTAACCTAGTTAAACTAGTAATCTCATAAGGTATACTACCAGTCAAATGATTATTATCCAACATTAACTCATTCAAATAAGAACAATTCACAATAGTATGTGGAATTTCACCATTCAAATTATTACCAGATAAATCCATAGTTACCAAAAAAGGCATCCATTCACAGATCTGAGTTGGAATCACTGAACTCAATGAATTTGAACCAAGATCCAATCTTTGCAAACTTTGACCACAATACTTCAAAGACTCAGGAATCTTACCAGAAAGCTTCATACCTTTCAACTCCAAACCCAAGACACGATTCTCTCTAACATTCCAACATGTAACACCAACAAAATCACAGATGAAACCAACGGTTCTGTTGTTGAATTTCCAGTTTGAGATAGGACTATCGGAGTTTCCTAGGTTTTGTTGAATACCTTGGAGACATCTTACGTTGTCTTCTTCAACTTGAGATGAAGATAAAGTGACCCAGAAAGCGAAAACTATGAAGAAGAGAAGGAACAGTGATGAAGACATGGTTTTGAGGTTAAAGGGTTGTTGTACGATGATAAAGTTTTGATTTTTAGAAATGGGGTTTTTGGTTTTTTTGTTGGTTCATCTTTGATTTTGGCTTTTGACTTTTTTGTTTTTTTTTTTTTAAGTGTGAAATGGGTTTGTTTGTGTGAGGAGAAGGAAGGTACAGAGAAAAGGTTAAATGTGGAAAATTGGTATTTTTGGGTCTATTTGACCAACCATATTTCAGCTTATAACTTATGTTTGATAATCCCTTCAAAAAAAAAAAAACTTATGTTTGATAATCTTCTCTAAAAAAAATAACTTATGTTTGATAATCATTTATTTCTCACGATCTTATAACTTTTATTTTTATTTTTATTTTCATCAGTTTATAACATTTTTTTATAAGTTAATTCAAGTAATATAAAACTTTTGTCATTTCATATTTATAAACTAGTTCAACCGTTAATTTTATTAAACACTGTAAATTCAATCAGTTATTAGTTATAAGTTAGTTTATCAACTATTTATTATAAGTTCATCTGATAGAAGATTGTTTATCGATTGTTTGTTGTTCTTTTATCAAACAAAGGTCATTTGTTTTAGAGTTTGTTTGGTTATACCCTGACAATAATTGATTTTGAAATAATTGAATCTAATTAACAATGAGTTGAATGGTAAAGTGATTTGTGTTTGGATAGATTTGTATAAAGTGAATTGAACTATAAATTTGTGTGTAAAAATTAATTCAAAAATAAAAACTATATATTATTACTTCAAGCATAAACAACTTTGGAGACAAAATCAATTATGCTCGAAAACAACCAATAATATCAGAGTTAAATCTAAAGCATTATAATCAATTTTGATGTTCTAGAAGTGGAATCAAGAATACTTTGGATTTTTTTACAGACTAACTATTCGAGCAGAGATGAGATCGACAAAATTCTTCCTCAATAACTTTAGACAATGCTGCATTTTTAGAGTTGGATTCAAATACAAAATATATATAGTTAAATTGAAAACTATCCTTTATCATCTTATTCAAAAAATTTGGATTTTTTTCTCTATTTTGCTTCTTAAAATAATTTTTTCTCCTTTTTTGGTAGATGGACGAGATATCAAAGTCATCGTAAACTCACACACATAAAATGGAAGTATCAGGATTCGAATCCCGATCATGACGTTTGGCCTAACAATTTTGACATTTTTGTCAGGCGAGCTAGGACTTATGGGACAATTTTTCCCCCTTTAATTGAGAAGAAAAATAGAGAAAGGTTTTGCGTGGAAAATTAGGATTTTTTGTATTTTATTTTAGGTTTTAATTTCTACTTCTTTACTTTTTTTGTGACGACCTTATCAACTGAGCTAAGTTTACGGAAACGAATTTTGTTTCTTAAAAGAAGGATTTTTTTTTCTCTACCTTGTTTGTGAAGGAAAAATGTTGTTGATTTGATTTTGGAAATTGTGAATAGCTGATGGTGGCTTATGACTTCTTTTGGGTGAAATGTGTTTTTGGGTGTGTGAGGGAAAGAAACCTAAAGAAAGGTTAAATGTGGAAAATTAGTACGTTTTTTCTCTCTTTATTTTGTTACTAAGAAGAACATTGTTTATTCTCAAAAAAGAAAAAAATTGTTGTTGGTTTTTATTTTGGAAATTGTGAAGAGTAGTTAGATTAGGTGATTGAGATGAGATGAGGCTTTTTGTTTGAGTAACGTAGTTGAGGGATTGGGGGAGTCTTTGTTTGACTGAGAGTTGTTTTGTCAGTTTGGTCTTAGTCTACCACCTAGATTGTCAATTGTTTCATTTGTTTGCTTAGTTGTAAAGTTGATGAGTTTACATATCAACATTTTTCTTTCGTTTTAAAAATATTAAGTGTTTAAAGAAATAACTCACATTCAGGAAACACTTAATTTATATGCATGAGTATTAAATTTAGTCAAAAAAAAAATGTATAAGTATTAAATGTCATTTCTATGCTAGTACCATGTCAATTAGTACCATATTAATATTAATACTTTGACCCGACTACCTCCGTCCCTTATTATAGGACTCTTTTGAAGAAATTTTTTTGTCTATTTTTGTAAGATCTTTTTGATATTTTCAAGTACAATAATTATTATTTTACCAACATAACTTTTTTTTTGAAGGATTTACCAACATAACCTTATTTATTTTATATATTTTTCTTCAATCAACATTTTCTTTTGTATATAGACGAAATAATAAAGTCATTATAAACTCACACACAAATGGATGTACCGGGGTTCGAACCCCTGTCATGACATCCGGCCTAACAATTTCGACATTTTGTCGGTTGAGATAGGACTTGGGGATTCAATCAACATTAAATACTATGTTGAAAACATAAGCTAATTCTCTCTCTTAAAGGATAAATTTGTAAAAACAATAATAATTACAAACAAATTTATTACAACTATCAATTTTTTTAATTTCCATTATTTTTTCAAAAGAACCCTACGATTAGGGATGGACGTAGTAATGCATTTATACAGCTTAATTATTGATTTGATTCTTGAACTTATTCTAAAAGTTTATTTTGGTTTTTTAACTCTAAAATTTGTTAGTTTGCCCCCATTAACTTAGGTACATTAATGGATTTTGATCTCTTAACTTTAGAATTGATAAATTTAATTTTTAATCTATGTATATTAATATTAATGTAACTTGATCGTAACTTTAAAATTGGTTAATCAGATCTCTTAACTAAAGCCACTAAATAAACTCAATGGAGCATTGCCATTGACTAAATGGAAAATATATGAACTTTAGGTAAAAAAAAATCCTTCAAACAAATGTGATTATTACATTAGAAAGAAATGAGGTTTGCCTTAACAACTTAAAATCCTTCAAGTAAACCTATGAATTTGTGGATTAGATACACCACCGTTCCAAAATCCAGTTATAAGAACTACTTAAAAAGAAACTCCAGGCGCAAACGGGACCCACCATGAATCTTGTATACAAATGATTGAATAATATTAATTGAAATTTATATCGACTCTACCAATTTATTTGACATATTTAGTATGATTATTTGAATATCAGTCAATAACCATACTTACAATATGTTGAAATATTGAATTGATCATTTTTTTAAAGACCATCTATAGTCAAAATGAACGAACATCAACAACAATTTTTTACTGCAAAGAAAATAAATAAGAGTCTCTTTAGAAAAATTGTAGACATCAAAATGTATGGCTTTTATTTTACATAGAAATTAAATGTATAGCTAACAATTATCACGAGTTCCCTCCCTAAAAAAAAAAAAAATTATCACGATTTCCTTTTTTTCTTTCTACAATGCCCCTTGGAAGGTTCAAAATGAAATTGTCCAAAATCAGCAAAAGTTTCATTGGGGAGGAGGATTAGAGAAAAAAATCAATGTACTGGGTAAGTTGGAACAAATTTTGCTTGCGAAGGAGGAAGGAGGATTAGGAGTAAAAAATATGGAAGTGTTTAAGGAAGCCGAATGTCATTTGGTATGCTCTCATTCGCCGTAGGTATGGAAAGGTGGTAGATAAATTTCTAAATACGGAGTAAATTTTAATTGGGAGACATGATTCGTTATGGTGGAGGGACATTTTATTAAATTGGAAAGTGGATGACTTTGAAATAAACTGGTTTGCTAATTTGGTTCAAAGAAAATTGGGACGAGGAGACAAAATTGATTTTTGGAACAACACTTGGATCCGTGATTGTTCTCTGAAATGCAAGTATCCGCAGTGGAATCAATTGTCAGATATTTTAAGTTGTAGAACGCGGGAATTTGGGAAAATAACAATTAGAAATGGAAAACGAATTAGAGTAGAATTTTGACAGCAGATGAAAGTGCATCAGCTAATGAAATGTTGCAGGTTTTGTCCAATTATGCACCAGACCGCGACGCTGAGGACAACATCATGCGAGTGACTTCATTATAAGCTCATGCTACAAGAGCTGATTTATTTGTATATTGTTTCTGAATTAGATGGATTTTTTTTAGGGCAATTGAGAAAAATTGGCGTTTGTATAGTACCGCCAAAAGTAGGGGTGTTTGGATGGAGATTGGTGCTCGGTCGCCTTCCCACAATGGTGGATTTGCTGCAAAAGGTTGTCCTAAGAGATGTGCATCAACAAAGTTGTGTCTTTGCTTTGCGGAAATTGAATTTCATAATCATTTGTTTTTTACTTGTGACAAAGCTAAGGAAATTTGGAAGACTATCTTTACTTGGCTCAATTGGTATTCTTCAGATCGGACGAGTTATAAAGCATATATTTTTCTAAGCTTCGTTCATCCTTTGCGAGGTAAAAAAGCTAACCGAGTGTCCCATTTAATTTGGCTTGCAACTTGTTGGAGCATTTGGTTGGAAAGAAACAACGTTCTCTTCAACGGAAAGGTAGCAATCGTGAAGGAGGTGATTGATAACAAATGTTAGCTGGGATTCTATTAGATACGCTCTAGACCCCCTAAAAAATATGCATACGACCTAGGCAAATTCGTAATTAGTGAGGAAACCATCCCCATAACTCTCTCAAAAAAGATTGAGAATTGCTCTTCTTCCATCCAACATGAGTTAACTCACGTTAAAAATGCACATGCGTGAGTTAACTCACGTTCTGTTATTTTGACGGGAACGAGCAAAAACAGATGGAGAAGAGCAATGAAAAAAAAAATTCACAACTACTTCGTAATTGTTCTTGTTCTCGAATCCGAAATTGAAAAAGAAAAACAAAAAAAGAGTACACGTTCCTTCGTTGATATCAACTTTAAAATAGGAATCAATCAAGTAAAAAGTGAAGAAAATAATGACAATATCAATCAGTTTAATAACAATTGATTTCATAGTTAATTTTATTTATTTTCTTTCATTTGTTTCCACTAACCCACAAAAGATTGGAGAACATGTGAGTATTACTTTTTTTTTTTAATTATTGAGAATTAGTGACGATACACTTGTGTTCTAGTCCAAAATTCAAAATCCAAATAACTGAATATGAAGAGTCAAAAATTGAGAGAAAAGTGATAGATCTAGGAAAAGGATCGCTACATAAAAGTATATCTTCTATATTCACCTTACATTAGTTTTTCATGTTTTTTTCAAACAACATTTGTTTTTCATGTTGAATCTTCATTATATGGTTTTTACTAGTAGTGTATTTGTGTTGCAATCATATTTTATCTATGACTAGAAGAAAGATGGACACTAACGACTCTGTTTATTTTTATGATGAAGAGTGTGTTCTTAATCATCTTCTTTAGTTGTGATACTTTATTTTTCTTCAATTTTTCAATATGATGAAATTCTTTTTATTTTTTTCTTCAATTTTTGATTTTTTTTTTAATTTTAATAATTTCTAATTCGTTTGGTGTTATCATATTCCATAGTTGCACTGTCGCTTAGAGCATGTTCTTAATCTATAGTATGTCTATAATCTGATTTTTTTTTATTACACTCTCTATGTCTTTCGATATGAAGATACATAAATCAATTTGAGAAAAATTCTATAATATTTCAATTATGTGTAATTTATTCCATTTAATAGTTGATGAAATCTTGATCCTTACTTTCATCTGTTGTTATCACTAGGCAAATCAATAAGCAAATAAAAAATATATTAGTTTATCTTTTTTTAGGGGAACTTCTCTTTTCGTTTACTATTTTTAATCTGGTTCTATAAATATAACTTTTACTTGATTTTTTGGAAGATTTTTTTTTTGGCATATGCAAGTTGTCATTCATCCATTCATTCGATGCTATAATCTTTTATAATATTATCACTTAAATTTATTTTACCAATTTAAGATTTTATGATGTGATACGTTAAACAGGCTTGAGCGGGCTTCACCAATCTAAGTATAAATACAAGATAAAACTTGATGTGTAATTTGAAGATGAAGAAAATTGTGGGTGCTATAAATGTAAAGGTTAGCAATCATATATCCGAAGATCTTGCCCTCTCTATCCTGTTAAAATTGCCTCTAAAATCTTTAAAGCGATTTGGATGCGTATGTAAATCATGGGTCCTCTTGTTTGAAAATCTATACTTCTTGAACATGTATCGCAACTACTTTATTTCTAGTAATCATTCTTATTATGATGATACTTGTATCCTCCTAAACTCAACAACAAATCTTTTTTCAAGTGAAACAACTCAATCTACGATGTATTTACTTTTTGGTGAGAGATTTAACAATATGGTTAAAGTAGACTGGCCACCTCCATTTCACGAAGATGAGTTTAATTTATATTCTGAGAAAAACTAGTGTCAATGGGACTCTTTGTCTTGCACAAGATCTTAGCGATTACCCAAAATGTGTATTTTGAAACCCTACTACAAATGAATTCAGGATCATTCCATCCAGCCCTTTCAAGTTTCAATCACGTTATATGCAACCTTTGGTGTATTCGAATGGTTTTGGTTATGATCATGTTAGAGATGATTGTAAGGTGATCCGGAGGCTAAGTTTCTTTTACATAATCGACATAGATGAGCAATGGGAGGAAGATTCATATGTCGACCCCAGGTGGGAGATATATAGTCTAAGAAGCAATTCTTGGAGAAAACTTAATATTGAAATTCCTTGTTGCAATGGTGAAAATAGTCCAAATGAAAAAGTGTATGTGGATGGAATGTGTCACTGGTTGAGTTTAACTGATGAAAGTAATTGTCATAGTGTTGAGCCACACATGGTGTCATTTGACTTATACAATGAGGTATTCCTTACAACACCTTTGCTTTCAGGCGTGGTTGAACTTTATGATAGTTTGCATTTGAAGTTGTTAAATGGATCCATTGCTTTCATAATACAAGATCAAGAAAATACTTTTCATGTTAGGATACTAGGTGAACTTGGTGTCAATAAATCATGGACAAAAATATTCATTGTTGATCCCTCACCTTGCATTGAACAACTTTTCGGAATGGGAACAAAAGGTGGTATATTCTTCAAAAAACATGATCATGAACTAGTCTGATTTGATTTGAGTACTCGAATGATTGAAGAGATTGGTATTAAAGGATGTGAGTAATATTGCCAAATCATAATTTATAAAGACGGTCTTCTCCCAATTGAAAGTTTATGATTTTGGTTTAAAGGATTTTATCTTGTATACATAATGGGGTTTTTCAAAACAATTTTTTTTTTTACAAGGACCGAATCCAATTTTTTTTTACAGGGGGCAAAACCAAAAGTGATCTATATTAAAGGGGTAAATGCATATTAACCCTTATTATTAAGCATATGGAAATTCTAGAAGCTATTCGATGATGATATGTATCTTACTTTATCAATTTTATTTTGTAGCTCCACTCTTTATATTTTAAAAACGGTGAATTCTAAGGTGATGGTTTAATCAAGTCCCTCACCGGTGAACCATTATCAAAATTAATTAAGAGCCACTAGATTAATCAAACTCGTACACTCTATTATAGACCGTATACATTAGAGATCAGACATTATCTTTTTCTTCTTCCTCCCCATTCTCTTCTTTGAAACCTCCATAACAACCATCGTTGGCCTTTTGTTAACATTTTATGGGTACTTTTGATTACAGCCATGGAGAAGATAAGGAAAGGCCCCAAAACAATTATTTGACCTAATTTATTAGTAAATTTGATTTAGGGAAATAGGTCTTAGTTTGAACATGGAAAGGGATACGGTGCAACAATTATTTGACCAATTTCCATATGAATATGCTAGTAATCCTGTTTCATTCTTCAATTCAATTGTTTTGACAAAAAATGATACAATTAAACATGTTGCAATGAATTGGAGAAAAAAAAAAATGGCATCGATTTCTTGCTGCTCGCTTTGTTTTACTTCGTTCAGATTCACTAAATATCGTCAAAACAAAAATTATATATACATATGTTGTCATCGTTTCCACTTTTAAAAACACGTCTACTTTTCATTTTAATTGTAAGAACGATAATTTGTCTTTACGTAATGATTTTTTTATTTTATTTAGGAATATCTATGTTTGTGCTATATCATTTAATTTGCATAAATCAACTATGGCAATCTAATGAATATTATTCGTTTTCTTAAATAAACCATTTCTTAGAATCGAAACACATATATCATTCATCTTCCCTCATGAATATAATTTCTTTATTGTTTGGCTCTGTTTTAAACAAGAGACGAATTAATTATGAATTTCATTCTATATATTTATGAATTTCTTAAACAATTCATGTATGTATGTCTGGGCATAGCGTGGTACGCCCACATGACCGACGTAAGCTCCTCGACCCACTCAATTTTTTTTATTGATCTCTACTCATTTTCCTTAAGCCATTAAGAATGATCTTGTTTGCCTATTCAAATTTCACATTTGTTTGGGGATGTTCAACCGATGCAAACTTCAACTGAATCTTGAACTCACCACATAAATCTTGAAACCTTTCTTTAACTAGAAAATTGGGTCTCATTGTCTCTTATGATGGTGTGGGGAAGCTCTTGGTGATCGACAAATGACATTTTTCCATATAAACTTTCTGTTGTATTAGTGGACAAGGGCTTTGTTTTTATCCATTTGGAAAAATAGTCAATTGATATGACTATGAACTTTTGGGGAAAAGTCTCAAAGCCCCCAAGTTCAATATTGTTTCTTCTTATTATTCTTGTTCGATCACTGTTATAAGTAATTTTTTTATTTTTTTTTAGATTTATTGAATAATGATGTATTTTATCTATAATATAGAACAAATACATCGATTAGTCAATGAACTTGAAAAATAATTTTTGGTGTTTATAATAGTAATCGAAGTGAATATAAATCATGCAGAAGAGAGTTTACTATCTCATATGGACAATCTATCGTGATATGTTGCTAACAAATTTCAAAAAGATTAAGATGGATATTGGAAGTCTTAAGGATATGGCTATATGATTGAACATAGTACATCTTAGTGCTAGTAGAGAATTCTTTGCTCAATGGTTTCAGTAAGGACACCATGGATGCTTGGATCAATCACGGTGTTACTTTAAAAGATTTTTGGGCTAGCTCTTGCATGCCTTATATGGTCGTGGAGGAACAAGGAAATACACGTGCACAAATATTGAAGACCAATTAATGTGAAAACAATTGTCTTGGTTTGCTAGTGATTATCATGTTGTAGAGAATGTGACGAATATTAAGGATTAAACTCAATACAAATGGTTCTAGTAAGCATGATGGCAGAGAAGGTTGCGGTGGCCTTGTTCGAGTATTAGATGGTGATTGATTTTGAAGTTTCTCATTTAGAAAGAGACACATACAAAATATAGATCGTGGGTCCCACCATCATTAATTATTTTTAAATTATATTGTATTTTTATCTTTTTAAATTGAGGAAATGGAGGTGATCCAAAATGGAAAAGTCCTTGACTCTTTAACTATAAAGTGGTTGAGTTTTAATGCAGCGGAGTTAGATGTTAACTCCTTGGTTGTAGCAATCTTGCAAGTAAAGGTTAGAAGGCTAGTCGCCTAGTCGAACTAGTCATAGTTTGGTGCTAAAGATTCAACGTTTATTGCAAATGGATTGGGAAGTGAAGAACCAACATTCTTATTGCGAAACAAACTTTTGTGCTGATGCTCTTACTAATAATAATTATAGTAAAGGTGGTAAATTGATGTTTTTTGAGTCTTGTCGAACTCCAGTTAAAAATTTGTTTGTTTTCAATTAAACGAAGTCTCTCCGTCTCGCACTCTAACTCACTCAGTTAGAGTTTAGCTACCTTTTTTTTAAACCTTTAACCCTCTTTTTCTTAAAAAAAATACAAAGTTCTCTAAATTGAAAGTTACGTGTAATAGATTCTTTAGATTTTCTTTTAACCCCGAAGGTATTTGTGCTACAAATTTAAAGCCAAATCTTCTTAAAGAATGAAGGAATGTTGTAAACATTTAAGAGACAATTTAGACCCAATCTTGAAGGATTAAAATTTAGTTGCAAGAATAGAGATGGAGGGATGGGCGTGAGCTACTCATTGTATTTCATTTAAGTTGTAATAATTATGTGGACAAAACTATGTTTTAATTAGGAGCAATACTTAAGTTTATTTTATTTCCATTAGTGTTTTGATTAAGTTTGTAGTATGGGATACTCGTCATTACCTTGTCTAAGGTTACCGTTATTTAGTGTATTTTTGTTGAAATAAAAGCAGGATGAATCACGTTTTGGCGTTTAATAGAGCTAATGAGTATATGAAATTTGATCAAGAAGGAAGACAAAACTTGATGATGAATGAATAATAAAGAAATGTATTTCAACTTCATTTTTTTTACAATTTTATTTTCAATTTTATCTTTATATATCACTATTTTATTTACAATTTCACCCTTCTTTATTTAAATTAATTAATCAAAGTTTTCAAATACATTTTTTTTTGTCTCAATAAATATATATACTCATATAAGAAATACAAAGTTTTGGTGTAGTATTTTTCTTCGAAATATACCTTTTATTTAAAATTTATTTTTCACCATATCATCATTCCTTATCGATCAAACAATTTAATTTTTAAATAATTGAATAAAATTTTACAATATCCATCATAAAAGCATAAAAAAAAAAAAAAAAAAGCACGCCGCTCGCTCGTCTTAACGTTAGCAACAAATAAAATTATTATTTTCTGACTAAAAGTGGCAAATAGAACTAATTTTTTTTTACCAAGAGTAACAACTTTTTATATATAAGAGAAAATAAAATTATTATTATTATTATTAAACAATGAAAGTAACATGTGACATTTTTTTAAGGGGAAAATGACATGCACCTCTCTCTTAATCTTTGGCATATATCTCAGTAGTATATGCGAGCAGCCTCTATGATATCATATACTTTCATAATAGCCGACCATTACCTAAAGAAACTCTTGTTTTTTGTTTTTTTCATTAAAAAACATAGGTAATAATTGATTTTTAAATAACAAATAAAATAAAATAATTAGACAATGAAAGTGGCATGCACCTTTCTCTTAACATATGCGTCTGTTTAGAGAAACACAATGCTTATATGGTCACAATCACAAATCTAATTTGGTTTAGATAGATGTACAAATGAAAATAAGTAAAATTTAAAAAAAATTAATTTATTTTTTTTGAACAAACAAAAATGAGATATATATTAACAACGGTGATTTATCCCGCACAAGGCGTGCATGGGAGAATCACGAAAGAGTGTATACAATATTAGTTGCTACAAACATCAAAGCACAACTAAAAGAATAAAAATAGGAAATAAAAATACTACTACACGTGGACGCCCATACATAGGAGTGGTTTATTATTATTATTATTATTGGAAGTAAATAAAAAGAAACACATGAAAAATTGTTATAATTTGCTTTCATAAGTCCTCAAAGTATCACAAAACTTATATTAATAGGTAAGTCTAAATAAATCAATCCAAACATATCATATGTCTTATTCCATGTTTAGAGTTGTCAAAAATAATTTACGATGTGTAAAATTAATGTTTTTTTTTAGGGAGGGAATGTAAAATTAATGTTAAGAGTTCCACATCGGATATGAGATGACCTGATAATGTGTTTATAAGTGGGGGCAATTCTCACATCACAAGTCGGTTTTGTTGGATTGTGTTAAGCCTAACCACGACTAGACCATCCACCCGTGCTGCCGCACGGGTCATATTGATTGGAAAAAATTCATGCAAATAAGCACACATTAAAGTTATTGCTGTGCAAAATTAAAACTTTTTAAGAAAAGAAAAACAAAATAAGATTTAAAAGTCATTCATGTGTGAAGATAGCATTTCCCATACATATAAACTGCATTATAAGTCCTTTCCATTTGATGAATATATGTTCGAAATAAAACATGTTAAACATAGTAAATAGAATGCAGCGTTGCAAATTAAAATGTTTAAAACAAAATTACAATAAAGGAAGCCCTCAATTAGGTAGGTTACGGAAAACCTCTTTGTAAACTACATTAGAAGTGGTACTCATGCTTCGACCATTTTCATCAGTCATTAAAATTTTCAAACCACTCCTAGATGTCACTCTGGATATTGCAACATAAAGTTGACCATGAGAGAACACGGGCTGAGGAAGGTACACAGCAACTTCTTTCAACGATTGTCCTTGACTCTTGTTGATTGTCATTGCAAAACAAACAGATATAGGAAACTGCCTACGTTGGAATTTGAACGGTATTCTAGTATCAGACGGTTCTAGTGTCAGCCTAGGTATATATACCTTGTCACCAATGTTTAAAATTAATGTTTTTTTTTAGGGAGGGAATGTAAAATTAATGTTAAGAGTTCCACATCGGATATGAGATGACCTGATAATGTGTTTATAAGTGGGGGCAATTCTCACATCACAAGTCGGTTTTGTTGGATTGTGTTAAGCCTAACCACGATTTCTAAAATGATATCAGAGCCTGATTCAAGATCTATTGGGCCACCTGCTATTAGGTTTCCGTTATCGGACCACCCATCATTTATGTCCACGCTCCAGATGTTCAGTCCTGTGCGTGAGGGGGTGTGTTGAGAGTCCCACATCGGGTAGGAGATGACCTGACAATGTGTTTATAAGTGGGGACAATCCTCACCTCATAAACAGATTTTGTAGGATTGTGTTAGACCCAACCACGATTTCTAAGAATTAATTTTAATATTCAATTGTTCTCAACTAAAATCAATTTCACTTTGGTAATTGATTATAACTCAAGCTAGAATCTATAACTTTAAAGTTTATATATTTAACCTTTACACTAAAATTTATTATTAAAATGTTTTATTAAATAACCTAGCAATCAAAATTTCACCGGTTAACACTAATAAGTTGAGAATTCGAGTTTCGAACCCAACCCCAATAATCAACCAAATTATGTTTACAAAATAAGTTTATTATTTAATTTATTTTTAAGTAAACATATTGAAAATCATTTCACAATAATTTTACAAAATCTCTTTGAGAAAAATTAATCTTACAAAATGAATTTTTATGACACAATATATTATAATCCCCTATAATCTAGCTCATCAATTATAAGTTATTTTTTACCAAGCAAAAGGTGAATAATCTTTTTCCATCCACAGAACTTGAATCCGCCATCTGTTTCTTCTTCTCCACTCCACTCACTCATTTCATATAAATTATTATTATAAATAATATTAAAAATCTTAACTTTTTCGATTATTATTACAATTTTCTAAATCAAAATCTAAGACACCCCATTTTCGTTTCATACCAAAGTTGATTCCTTTTTCAGGTAACGATTCAAACCCAATTATCTTTTTTCATTATTTTTGCCAATTTCTGCATATTCTTCTGCATTTGCTTGTTTTTGTGGTGTGTGTTCAGTTAATTTTCTATTATTTTATTTGAAATTTTCATGCTTTATGGTTGATTTTGATTGCAATTTACAAAAGCATTGATGTGTTTTGCATGATGTTTATGTTTTTTTGTTTCAATATTATGTTTTTTTTTTTTTTTTTTTTGCTTATGTTTATGTTTTTTTGGTTGATGTTTTTGTTCATAGTTATCATTATAATCACTATGTAGATTTATAAGGTATTTTGATTGATGATTATGATTATGGGCTTGTCTGGATTGGTTTGTTTGAGCTTGTCTAGTGGCATAAACATCTGTGAGACTGTTTGAGATAACTTATGAAAACGGCTTATGACATTTTTCATAAGCTGTTTTCGGCTTATTTTCATAAGTTGTTCAAGATTGCTTATGAAAACAGCTTATAGATTATACAAAAATAATTTAACTTTATTTTATCTTTTGTTATAGACATAGCTTATAAATTACTTATCATGATAACCGCTTATGCTCTAAACTTCAAATTAAGCTGTTTATCCAAACAGGGTGTAAATGCTTGTATGGACTTAATCCAAATTTGATTGCAGACCCCTTTTTTTACAGTATGTTTGTGAATGCGGTGAGAGACAGTAAACATGCGGTGTGTGTGAAGCACCTAGTCATATCCATATAATAGTAGAGACTCGATTCCGCACATGTGTAGTTTAACTTGATTCATCTGTTAGATCTATTTGGCTATCGTGTGCTCTGAAGTTCTCTGAATTACGATTGATTGTTCTTTTTATCTATCCGTGAGTTTGTCTTCATGCTTTGTTGGATGCAGAAAACTTGTATGTTTGTTTGTTATATGAAATTATTCAAAAATAACAAGCTAAATAATGTTATAATTTGGAAACTTTTTTATGCAGGAAATTGTTCTATCAGTTACAGTTCTAAATGGCTTCCTCCACTCTCATCTCCGACACTCAGCCATGGAAGGACTTAAAGGTGTGACGGGAACAATACTTCTTAAATATGCATAATGCAAAAATTGTGAAGATTTATTCAATGCTTCTCCTTTTTACAGGACCATGTTGAGGACATTAAAAAGACTCATTTACGTGATTTATTGAGTAACGAAGAGAGATCCAAGTCAATGACGGTGTACGTCACTTACTTTATGAAGCTGTATAGTCTTACAATCTGATACTTTATTTTACACTATGATGTAATAACCTTCTGAATTTTGCATTCTTTGAAGTGAATTTGATGGAATTCTATTGGACTACTCAAGGCAGCAGGCCACCCTTGAAACAACGGAAAAACTCTTCAAATTGGCTGAGGTCAGTTCTCTCATTTGTACAACTTGTGTTATGTTTTGGCCGTCAGTCACGTTCTTTCAAAAGTAAAAGTTATTTAAACTGAAACGTGATAATTTGATTAATGATTATTGTATCTGTTGTTGTGATGTAGGCTGCATCCCTCAAGCAAAAAATAAACCAGATGTACAATGGGGAGCATGTAAGTACTTATATCTTTATCAAAGGGTCTCCGAAATTCCTCCGTTTTATCTGGAAAACCTTGTAATGTTGCAGTGTAAATGCGATGTATATTCAAGGTTAAATTTCTTCGTTTCTGAATTACTGTATTTATTTTGTAATTTTCGTGGACTTCTAGATAAACAGCACTGAGAATAGAGCAGTACTTCACGTAGCCCTCCGTGCTCCAAGGGATGCTGTTATAGAAAGTGATGGAAAGAATGTTGTCCCAGATGTTTGGAATGTTTTGGACAAGATCAAGGAGTTCTCTGAGAGGGTCCGCAGTGGATCTTGGGTAATGTGCTTGTCAATATTTTTAAGTGGACATTATTGAACAACTTGAGTTGAGAGTATTAATCATATTTCCGCAGGTCGGAGCTACTGGAAAGGAACTGAAAGATGTTGTTGCCATCGGTATTGGTGGAAGCTTCTTAGGTCCACTTTTTGTGCACACAGCTCTTCAAACAGGTTGGCGACACTGTCTGGTCTCTTTGTGGCATTTATATAGTTGTCTATTTTTTACCTTTTTCTAGTGCATATATGTAAATGAACATAAAAACCATGGATGTTATTTTCAAACAAGTGCTGAATATGTATTTATTATTACATCTTACAGAACCTGAAGCAATTGAATCTGCAAGAGGACGTACTCTACGCTTGTAAGTATCTAAAATTGCTTTATGCACTGCTGGTTATTCTTGAAAGATTGGTATACATGCTTGTGAGAATATATTAATGAGTGTATATTGTAAACTTTGCTTTGCATTATTTCTGTTGGAAGCTTTGCATGATCCATTTTCAAAGGGTCAATGTGTCATTTGATGGCCAAAGTTAGAGATATCTCCGTGCTACAATCTGTGTTTATATATTCACTATTAAGGGCTGTTTTACTGATTGTATGTGATACATTGTTGTCAATCGCAGAAGATAGTAGTTTGTTTGAATTCCGCTATACAATAGTATTATAGCGCCTCTATAGCTGCTATTTGACAACATTTTGTACTAAATAGCATATCGCAAAACAATAGCGATTTGTTCAAATTTCACTACGCTATAGTGGCTATAATGCCGCTATTTAACAATATTATTGTGATATGTGCTGTTAGAAATGTCTTACTAAAGCTACACATTAAGAAAACCACGTCTTTTCATGAAATCAACCTCTCATGTGTATTTGCTTCTATGCACAGTCTTGCAAATGTTGATCCAATTGATGTAGCTAAAACAATCACAGGATTAAATCCTGAAACAACACTAGGTAAATAGATTATTTTCACTTTTCTTATTTTCCTTCATATTTGAGTGAAGAGATCGGGTCCATCTTTTGTTTTATATGGTTGCAATTCTTCTTATTTCTGCAGTTGTGGTTGTGTCGAAGACTTTTACGACTGCTGAAACCATGTTGAATGCTCGAACACTCAGGGAATGGATTATATCCGCTCTAGGGTAAGTGAAACATTAAAGTTATTTGATCAATAATTGTTGTAAAATGATGGTTCTAGCGTCCTACTATTCCTTTCCATATTTTATATAGAGACTTGCCAATAGGATATGGGGATTTTACTCTCTGGACTCTGTTTGAATAAACAACTTAATTAAGCACCTATCATGCAAGTGTTTATGTATAAGCTATTTTTATAAAATAAAGTCAAATTATTTTCATATAAGCTACTTTGTAAGCTATCCGAGAGAGCTTCTAGAAGTAAGCTGAAAACAATTTATGGACAGATCATTAGCTGTTTCCATAAGCTTTTCCAAACAGTCTCACAAGTGCTTATGTCAGTAGACAAGCTCTCAAATAAGTCAATCCCAATAGGTCCTTGGATTTCTAGTATTATATGTGTCACGCCTCCATATCCTCATTGCTTCTTCAAAATATATTTGTAAATATGCAAAAGGGAAATACAAACTGAAGTTGACAGTATTATGAGACTCATGATTCAATTTTATTTCAGGCCATCAGCAGTTGCAAAGCATATGGTGGCAGTTAGCACGAATCTCGCGGTATAGACATACATTATTTTCTCTTTTGGCATTAGCTAGTTGAGTTAACAAATGATTGTTTGATTTCTGTGTGTGTATATCCAACTTATTTAACGGTGTATGGTCATTTGCAGCTTGTTGAAAAGTTTGGCATTGATCCTAATAATGCTTTTGCATTTTGGGACTGGGTTGGTGGTCGATATAGTGGTAAGTATCTTGTCTTGTTTTAAATAAATAAAAGTTTAATAATTTGACTTGAAGGAGATTTTTTTAATTTTTTTTGATTATTTTTTGAAATGTTGGTTACAGTTTGCAGTGCTGTTGGAGTGTTTCCTTTATCCCTGCAATACGGTTTCTCAGTAGTTGAGAAGTATGTGGTTTCTTATTCGATAGCACTTCTTTTGAAAAGTTCTATCAATTCATTATATTTATCCCATTATTCATTTATTTATTTTTGGTTCTATATGATTGATTGACAAAGCATTGTTTAATGTTCATATGCTTGGTCTTTTATATCTTGTATTTCTTTTGTGAAGGTTTTTGAAGGGAGCTTCTAGCATTGATCAACATATGCATTCAGAGCCATTTGAAAGTAACATACCTGTAAGAGCCAACTTTTGTTTTTGTTCATCAGGTTTTCTTTGCGTTCGTAGATCTGCCACATATATTATACCAAATTTAAGCCATTTATTATACTGTAATCTAGTGGCTAGAAAGTAATTATCATGAACAAAATCATCCTATGCTATTAGGCAGAGGCCCAAGAATGATTTTTATAGTAACAGTAATAAAGTCTTCTTATAGCGGAGTATGATATCAATTTGGAGAAAAAAGTATTTGGTTGAATTCTGTTTTAATAATGCTTTACACTTTACAGTCGTACAATATCATGTAATATATAGGGCGACATTATTTTTCATGTGTTGTGGTTCAGTATACACATAACAGTAACAAAACTTAGCTGTATAATACACACGGATTTCATCATATATGTTTAAATTTTCGTATTTTGCTATATAAAGCAATGACCATCTTCTGAAGATGGAGAATGACTAACAGTGATCCAGTGTTGTCAAATAACGGCTATAGCATAGCGGAATTTGAACAAATCTCTGGTGTTTTCCAATACGTATTTAGTACAAAGTGTTGTCAAATAGTGGCTATAACACCTGTAGCATAGTTGATTTTGAACAAACTGCTTTTCCGCGATCCGCAATTGACAATCTGCTTTATTCACACTCACACCATTCCCTCCTCTTCTTCAGGATTATTTATTTATGTTGCATTTTAATATTTCTATACTAAGTGCAAGATCAAGATGACATGTTCATTAACATTTTGTCCATGCATCAGGTGCTTCTGGGACTATTGAGTGTATGGAATGTCTCATTTCTTGGATATCCTGCCAGAGTGAGTGCCTAATATATTTTGTTACATTGAAATTATTTTGTTTATTTTTAACCAACAATTTTCAATAACCGAAACTTGTGTCTAAAATCCAGGCCATTTTACCTTACACTCAAGCCTTGGAGAAGTTTGCACCACATATTCAACAGGTATGTTTGTTACTTCTATATGTGAATGAACCATCATGCATTTTTTAATACTGCTTCTCTCTTTTCTTATAGTTAGTGTTTGTCTCAAATTAGGTTAGCATGGAAAGTAATGGCAAAGGTGTTTCAATTGATGGTGTCCCTCTACCATTTGAGGCCGGTGAAATCGATTTTGGTGAGCCAGGAACAAATGGACAGCACAGTTTTTATCAACTTATACATCAGGTGACATGCGGATTAAGATATGTGTAATTTATTTAATTAGTAATTAGTATACATGCAGTCCAAGCTGTTTATCAATTCACGTAGATGTTAGCTTAGCTTTATATCAGTATGAAAAAACTGTTTTTTAATTAACATGTCTATCTAAATATCTTAATTTCTAGGGACGTGTTATTCCATGTGATTTTATTGGAGTTGTGAAAAGTCAGCAACCTGTTTATCTAAAAGGTAACATCTCCACTTCCATGTATCAAATTTTGGTGCTTGGTTTGAATTTTACAGTGGTTCTTTTCTTTTTGTGTGTGAAATTTCTAATTCAAACTCATGTGATTCCTATGCAGGTGAGGTTGTGAGCAACCATGATGAGCTAATGTCAAACTTTTTTGCACAGCCAGATGCACTTGCCTATGGGAAGGTACATACATTCTTACTCTTCTTTCTTACCTAATTCATGCTTTTAGTTTCCTCTTCTTTCTCAAGATAGAGTAGAAAACGAAAAGAAAATGAATCAATTGTGATCTAGTTTTAGATCAATTTTTAGAAAATAATACATGTTGTCAAATATCAGCTGTAGCGACGCTATAACGCTGTTGTGTTTGTGTAGTGGAATTTGAACAAACCTCTATTTTCCATGATTGACAACACTGAACTGCTATTCACGTTAATGGGAAGGAGACCATTAACGTCATTACTATCATTATGATAATTCTTGTTTTGTCTAGGAACCAAGATATCTGCAAAAGCACTCTGATATATAAGTTATAGGTGACACCAAAAGGTTAGGGTGTGCGCAAGAAGATCCATTAACATAGGATTTTGTCCTCTACTTATAGTGGGAGATTACTTGTTAGGGAGTAATCCTTTTATGAAACAAAACATTCTAATATCATATAGCAGTCTTCTCAATGACACTGCGATATAAAACTGAACAGAGATTCTATGTTGATATGTTTTTAGCCGTTCATGGTTGTCGTTTACATGCATTATTTTGACTTGTTTCGAGGGATATAATCAATAATAAATTAATAACCTTTCTACAGACCCCTGAACAATTGCAAAACGAGAATGTTGCTCCACATCTTGTATCACACAAGGTAATTTCCTTTCTGTTTCTGCACTGCGTTTGAGTTATCGATTGAGTTGGTAGTCCCTTTACTATGCATTCATTTTGCTGCAGACATTCACAGGCAACAGGCCTTCTGTCAGCCTTCTGCTTCCATCATTGAATGCTTATAATGTTGGACAGGTTTGTGCTCCTTCCGCTTATAAATGATTAACAATTAGAAAAGAAATAATCAAGGGCCCATTTGTTTAATTTTTTTACAAGTGTTTTTTAGATTGTGTAAAAAAGTAATTGTTATTTTAGAAATTTTCTGAGATGCTACTTAAACAACTTCTAAAAAATGCGCAAAAATGTTGAAAATTGATTATTTTGAGATTCTAATTCTTAAAAAATAACTTATCTAAATGTCTTGAGAATTCTTAAAACTGTTTTTTTTTTTTTACACAAAAAAGTGAATTTATTAAGGTTTAAAATGTTCAATTACTCTGGAGGTTCCTGGACTATTTAAGGTTTTTCCAAATAGGCCCTTAAATTAAAAGAAGTTTATAATTGGGTCCATGAATATATCATTATATATCAATAACTTGTACTTTGGTAGCCTGAACAACTTTTTTGTTAAATGTGTTCTTAAACTTTTAAATAATTTATAATTAAAAAAATATATAATTGGTTTTCCTTTGATATCAGTACAAATTGAGTTCTTGGCACTAATATCAGTTCCCATTTGCTTTTCCAGTTGTTGGCAATCTATGAACATAGAATTGCTGTAGAAGGTTTCATATGGGGCATCAATTCTTTTGACCAGTGGGGAGTGGAGCTCGGGAAGGTATGTATTTGACAAGTGACCTTTTCATGTGCCTTGCATGAAAAATACGCTGTCATGTCTTTCTGATAGGATTTGCATTTCGTATGCAGAATATAAAAAAACACCTTAAAAATATATTTGATATTATATTAGAGTATCTTAGTTTATTTCCTATGATCAGTTTATAATCATAGAATGTCTGTCATAGATTATTGCCTTGGAATAGTTTTATACTACTAATTATTACTATGGTTTGTTTTCTGATTTTCTTAGAATTAGTGTTTAGTCTTTTGTTTCAAGTTACATTTTGTTTGAGCAAACAACTTAATGAAGTGTTTATAGCATAGTGCTTATCATATAAGTGCTTATGTATAAGCTGCTTCTATAACAAAAGATAAACAAAAATCAAATTGTATTGATATAAGCTATAAGTTGTTTTCATAAGCTATCCTAGAGAGTATAGCAAACACTCATAAGTTGTTTCAAGTTCTAACAAACAGTGTCACAAGTGTTTATGCGATTAGATAAGCTCAAACAAGCCAATCCAAACAGACGCTCTTTATCAAACTATTTTCCAGTTTTTGTCAATGATACTCTAGCTCTTAACTTCAAAATCATGCACATGTGTAAATTTGACTATAAATTTCACCATTGTTCACTGAAGTTTCATTTTCTTTGTTGTTGTTGCGATATAATTTAACAGTCATTAGCCACACAAGTGAGGAAGCAACTTAATGCATCTCGAACAAAAGGAGAACCAATTCAAGGCTTTAATTTCAGTACCACAACTATGATAACAAGATACCTTCAGGTATGACAAATCTTAATTCTGTACTAAGAATGAAGAAATTTTTTTATTATACATAATTGGTATCTGATTCTTTATCGAATAAAATATGTATTTGGTTCTGTAATTTTTCTATTTTTATTTAGTCCCTGTGCATATTTTTCTTCTCTCACTGGCCACTAAAATATACATTTTTTTTTTTCATTTTAATCATCGTTGTTTTATTTTAGTTTCTATAATATACTTCTTTGCTTGTCACTGTAATATTTGACATATGTTTTACTAGTCAAATTATGATAAGGACTCGAGTAAAAAAACATATTAGAGGACTAAAATGAAAAATAAAGTATATTATAGGGACAGAAACAAATAAAGGGGGACTTGCAAAAAATATCACAAGAGACTATTTTCAGAACTAAAATTTTAAAGAGAATAACATGAAAAATTGGAGAAGCAAAAAAGTTAATATTTATATGAAAACAAAATGATATTACTATTAACATGTTTCAAGAATGAACATGTTTATTGTAAAAATAAAAATAATGAACATGCTTTTTATGAGGATTTTTCTTGTTTTATGAGAATATTAAAACTATAAGAGAGTGCTATCATACTTTTATGGCTTCATTTGAGATAATTTTTTAGTTGACTTTGTTTGTTTACATTGCAGGCAAGTGCAGATGTCCCAGCTGATCCTCCAACTACTTTACCTCAGATATAATCTGCCTTTTTGGTGGAGTGTTATTTTTTTGATATTGACATGGATCAAAGTCATCTTACCAATCCTACTCACATAAGCTGTTATATAAACAACAGCATGCTTCATACTTTTTGTTTTTGGACAACAGTTTTGAAAAGTTTTGGCATGTTTTCAATCATAATTTTCTTTTTGTTGCGAAAATGATGTCATGTTAAAAACACCATCATTTTAAATTGGCATGTGTGATGCGCAATTACATTCATGTCAATTTAATGAGTTGAATGTTGTGAAATGTGAATTAGCAATAAAAGAGTGATTCCTTTCCCTTTCAGTGTTCATTTTCTCAATAATTTATGTACATGTCCTAAATAAGCACAAGCAGTCCTCGTAAACTTAACTCAGTTGGTATGGACAATGCATAATATATGCAAGGTCCGGGGTTCGAACCCCGGTCACCACAAAAAAAAGAGCATAATCATTACTTCATTAACTTGTATTATAGTTAAACTATAGTACAACAACAAATACTAATAACTTAGTTTTTTATCCACAAGTGAAGTCAGCCACATGTTATAATTGATGTTAAAATCTCCAGTAGTAAATTATGTCTATATAAAAATTATTTTATTGTTAGATAAAGTTGACATGCAAAAGCTTTAATACGATATCTGACATCTAAACTATGTTGACACCAGCTACATCAAACCATTTGTAGACACCAAATTTATCAGCATATGTATTGTTTTTCATGGTTGATAAAGACAAGATCAGACATTTCTACTCCAATTATAAACGGTTATTCCTTCTTATTTCTTAACTTCCAAGGAAAACAAAATTGTTGTGGAATGTTTATGTAACAAGTTGAGTCACACTCTAAACACTTTCAAAGAAAAATGTATATTGGACAAACAATGAACACAAATTCATTGAATTTTCATGACATGGATTAAAAGAGTACTGCTCTTCTCCCATCTGTTTTTGCTCATTCCCGTCAAAATAGCCGAGCGTGAGTTAACTCACGCAAGTGTGTTTCTCAGCGGGAATGAGCAAAAAAAGATGTAAGAAGAGCAATTCTCGGATTAAAAATGTAAAAATGCATATACAAGTTAAGTGCTGCTATTCACACCCCTGTTTTTGAGAGATGCTCCATTGAGTATAAACAATAGGCAAAGTCCCTACATGGTTCTTCACATGCAGAACTTTCTAACAGAAAAAATGACTCTACTTGGTACTATGCAGTATGCACTATAGTTGGTCCCTTTTTGCACAACCAAAACAAAGGGTAAAAAAGCACCAATGTGAAATAGCTTACATCATGTAACATGTGGGGACATTGTGTGATTATATGTGTACATCAAGCGTGCTTTTGGTTCATCACGTTTTAACCTTTTCCTTTTGTCTTTCATACAGTAACTCTAGTAGTAAGTAATAGTGCTTTCTCTACTCAAAAATTTGGCCAGCTGGTTTTTCAGTCTTTGAGTAGGACATTTCAATTCCCCACTTTTCTAGATGCTTTTCTTTTCTAGTGTTACTTCTACATCATTGGTTCCCATTTTTACTCTGCTATGTTTGATTCAAAATTGGATACACCATGACTTGAATTGAAATAACCAAAACAATGATTAACTTGGAGTGGTTAGTGGAATGGAATATATATAACACTAATCTAATGTGGTAAGTATCACTATGTGTTGGAAATGCGTTCTAAGTGATGAAGTTAATAATCTTGACCATTGATTATGATTAGACGATTAAGATGATTAAGATAATGAAGTACAATTATCAAACTTGCAATATGAATTGTTTAATCTTGATCTACACATTTATACAGTTGACAATCTCGACCATTGATCTTTCTTGAACCGATAATAAGATATCTTCTTATTGAACTTGTAATATAGATCGTTTGATCTTGATCTAATAATATTAGACATTCTGACTGAATGATCTTAGAATTCCCTAACGATAAGGGCTCGTCTCAATGCGGCCACACATTAACACAATTAACAATCCCGACCATTGATATTGCTTGAACAACTTATATAATGAGATGTATATTTACTAAACTTGTAATATGGATTGTTCGATCTTGATTTAATGCTCCCAATGTGCCGACTACATAATTGCGAGATTCCATTAGTATCTAGGAATCTTGGTCACTATGTGCCTATCTCCCAAGCCTATCATTCTTTTAAGGGTAGTGTCACTATTGGTGATTATGCACGCCAAGACCAGACACACTCTAACTTACAAAACTATTTGATTCTAAGTTGGGTAAGGAAATCATCAACAAATGGAGCCAAATAACAAAGCAACATTCCTTGTTTGTATTATGTTTAATTGTCTCCTCATCACCTTACACCACTCACACTCACATTTTGGTTATATTCTCTCATCATCACTACTTTATCCTTTCATTGTGGTTATGAAGTCCCCCACATCACTAACATAACTATCATTCTTGCTTCCACATGAAACCACTTTCTCACATTGATTTATAGTCAAGTTTTCTAGTTCTCTATACCTCTCAACACTAAGCAAGCAACAATTAAGAAATTCTTCCAATATGGAGATGAAGAAGAGTGAATGTGAAAGAGAAACCAAAGAGGAAGAGTTCAATGAAGATAGTATACAAACTATAATGTTCACCTTAGGTACATTTCTTCTAATGGTTTGTCTAAAGAGTTTCTTAGTTGAGAAGTGGCGTGCTTATGTGTTCCTAATCCTCAATGTCATTCTATTAGCCATTCTTTTCATGTCTATGAAGCCAAATTATTGGAAAAGTAGAAATTTAGAAAGTGAAAGCAATGTTGAAGAAGTGAAAAATGATGACAAATTGAAGAAAAGTGCATGTGAGTCTTCTCAAGAAATTGAAGAAAATAAAGAATGTTACAAACAACATTGTTGGATTAGTACTAATATTAGTAGTACTAATCATGTCCATGTTGAGAATGAGATTGATGAGGAAGAAGAGGAAGAGGATGAACATGTTGAAGTGTTGTCTAAGGAAGAATTGAATGAAAGAGTGGAAGCTTTCATAGCTATGTTTAGGAAGCATTTGATTTCAGATGTTAAACAAGGTGAAGATTTTAGGCACCAAAAAACATCAAATTTGACACCAAAGATTGAAGTTTCTTGTTGTTGAGGCTTAGGATCTAAAGAGAGAGCTATAATTTTTTGTTTGTTTTTAATTTATTATTTTGTTCTAACAATTAAGGATGATGTTTTCTTGGTACTACATTGTTTGGATTAATGCAATTTGTAGACATGTTGTTTACATTATTAATATCTTTACTTCTCTCAAATGATTAGTGATAGTCTCATTAGTAGTTGTTCATTTACAATGACTCATAAAACAAGCTACAGAAGGGTGACTTGGTACCTATTGTTGTGGGGCCCATTTAACAAATTTCCCTTTATACCCTTTGAATTCATTAGGAAATTTTATCATTTTATTGAAATTTTGATCTTAACCTCTTACAACCCAAAGGAAAGGCCCCATTGGTTAAATCAAGTCCTAATGCTAGTTCATTGAATTAGTTTTGGTATTCTATCAAAAAAAAGTTGAATTAGTTTTGGTCAAAAAGAGTGAAACTACAAAGTGCAACATAAACAAAAGAATTATGTTTTTATACAAGGTTGTGATAAATCCTTTGATCACATTTATTATAATTTCATGTAAAAACAATCTAATATTTCATAAAAACACTACAATAGTATTACGAACGATACCCATATAATTCAATTGATGATGGTAAGAGGGCGACAATATAATTCATGTAATGTGTGTGATTAAATGATCTAAAAATAGATCTGTTAAAAATTCCAATCACACACACCACGGTAATCATATCGTTGTCCCCTTACCATCATCAATTGATAAATATAACACTATCCACATAAGAAAAAAAAAACCTTGTCTCTTTAGTCTCACTGATAAAACCATCATCTCTTTTCATAAAAATTGAAATCATGTCCCTTGCAGATATTTTTCTCTTCCTCTTCCAGATTTTTTTTTTTACTAAATCAGGCATTCACGAAGAAAAGAAATCCATATTTTTTTTTAATTTTTTTTTATTGTGTCCTTATGTGATAAACTCAGTCATCACTAGAGAGTGGGTAACTCAACGTTTTGAGCCAAGAGTTTAAGGTGGGGGAGGTTTTGGTTTTAAACCCAGACGAAGAAAAATTTATCTAATAATTAGGGGTGTTTGCGGATTGGATTGGTTCGGTTTTGGGAGAAAAAATCATCTGATCCAATTGCTTTGGTTTTGCTATTTATTCATTCAATTGGTTTGGTTTTAAAATCAAATCCAATCCAATTTTTTTCGATTTGGATTGGATTGATTTTCAGTTTTCATTGTTGTATAATTTTTCATTTTCTTTTAAAAAAATATATTATTTTATGATATTTCATAAAAATGTAAGATTGCGAAAAAGATGAACAAATAGAAAATAAAGTGACCTAAAACATATAAAATAGTAGGTTAAGTAAAATAGTTACAAAATCATAAATTAATCATATTTCTTAAAGAAAGAAAAAAAAAATCAACATTACTATAGAACAAGTCTAGAAAATAGTTACAAGATTGTAAATTAAGGAAACATTTATAAAAATTTCATTTTCATATAATAATATATATACAAGTATATATTTCAGTTTGGATTGGATTGGATCGGTTTATATAAAGGGAACCGAAAACCAATCCAATCCGTTTAAAATTACGTTTTTTTTTTTTTTTTTTTTGGATTTTGGTTTTTCGGTTTGGTTATTGCGGTTTGCATTGAATTGGATTGGACATGAACACCCCTGCTAACAACTAATTACTAACAATGACCATTTAAAAAACAAAACTCAACCATAGCCGTCGTCTAAAATATAGGGGTGAAGCAACAAAATATCGAATGAGTGATGATGATGTTGATTCATAACTTGCCCAAAGTTTTAAAGTCGTCATGGTATGAGTTAATCACAACCTTGCATAAATATTATTAAAATTATTTATACTATCATATAATGTATAATAACTTCAATTAAACTTTGTTTTTCATATATTATAAGATGGTTAAAATCTATGATTATATATAAAAGAATTAGAGGATTTTGCGCTGATTTTTTTATTATTCTAATTGTACCCTTTGCATTTCTACGTCTGACCGTGGAATTTATTCCACCAACAATTTAGCAATTTGACAAACATTTCATATTTCAATAAAAAAAAACTACTAGCAAAATATTAGTTCGTTCAACTTATGCGTAACCATAGATCACAAGATTATACATCTTCAACCGTTGTACAAAAAATATGCAATGTCTAATATCACAGTTTGAAAACTATTCTCCAAACAAAATGCAACAATTATTTGTTTCTTAGGCAATTATTTTTTCGTGTAGCTTTAGAATGTTGTAGTGAAACTCCACAGATAAACTTATTGAGGAGGTCAGTAAATAATAATTACACTAAACTCTACACATAATTATTCTTTGTTTGATATATTATTAGTGTAAAAAGTTTAATATTGTCAACATTTTACTCCTATCTATATGTGTGATTTCAAAAGTAGTTGGGATAAATATCAAACATTTTTATGAAATGATGTTTATGATTGATTGAAAATGTAAAATTCTTTATTTTTGTCAAATAGTCTAGGAATACTTTCGGAGCCAAAGGATATCATTGGTCCCTCCATGAATTACTTTACAGATATTAACATCTTCAAAAATGATTTTCATTTGATAAATGCTATCATGTAGCTTTAATGTGTCTACAATTAAATCCCTATTCAAAAATGAAATTTGCATAAGA
Source organism: Medicago truncatula (assembly GCF_003473485.1). Lineage (NCBI taxonomy): Eukaryota > Viridiplantae > Streptophyta > Magnoliopsida > Fabales > Fabaceae > Medicago > Medicago truncatula. The sequence continues at coordinate 2,646,714 of NC_053047.1, read as the reverse complement.
CTTACTATCCTAAGATATGATCTATGCTTACTATGTTCTAAGTCTAGCCCAAAAATTTTCTGATTTTTAAGTATATCTATCAAGCTGTTTAGCTGATTCTTTGTGTTTACAATTTCAACTTTTGAAATGTTTACATTGCGATATTCTTGTACATATCATTACTGTCTTGAATCTTAACATCATATTTAAATGGTATCTGAGTAGACCTCTTCCAGTACGGTGTGGTTCGGGAACAAACTATGCGGAAGCTGACGGGCTTGTAACACCTAAGGCTGACGAGGGCGGGGAGTGGTCGCCGGTGCACAAGTCACGACAATGAGCGACTTCGGACAGCTTCTAGACGAACCAAATCATACCGGAATGAGAGGGATCCCAAGGTCGTGCAGGTATGAGACTGCATGGTTGAAGGAAGACTTATAAGAATTGTTTGGTACTACCTATATTAACAAGACACATCTTTTTTTTTGGTAGCTCATTCCATAAGAACTCCACAGTTAAGTGTGCTTGACTTGGAGTAGTCTTTGGATGGGTGACATATTGGGAAGTTTCCCGATAAGCGTGCGAGTGAGAACAAAACACGCTGAGAAGACTCGTGTCGGTTTGCAGGGTCAGTCGGCAATGCTTAAGTAGTCTAGGATGTGACAGGATCCTACCACTAAGTGGGTCCCACCATCATTAATTATTTTATATTTTTCAAACTTTTGGATCTTTATCTCTTTAAATAAAAGAAATGGAGATGATCATAGATGGAGAGGATATTAACTCTCTTCCACCGTCGTGTTTGTGGAAGATGCCACCACTGCGCCAGAAAGTTGACTACTTTTAATTTATGTCTCAAGTTATTTATAGATTTGACTTTGATACTTAAAAAAAAAAAAAATTCACTACATTTGGTATACTATACAAACTTAGACACTTACATATTTTTTTCATTTTATTTTAATCTCTTAAATTATAAACAGTAGATAATTTGATCCCTTAAATACCAAATAGTAGACACTAATGAAATCCTTCCAAAATATTAGACACTAACAAAAATTATTATAGTGTCTGTCGTTTCTAAATTAAGAGATCAAAACAAAACTAAAGAAATTCTAAGACTAACATATATATTTTAATAGACTAAAATAGAAACAAAAAGATTTCAGGAGAAAATAAATCATAAAAATAGTTTAAGCATATCATGATTTTGTGTGTTTTGTAGAGAAGATGATAGAGTCTTTTTATGATGGTGGTCAAGATCTAACAAAAATGTGGCTGATATAATATAAAAAAGGAATTTGTTTGTTGATTCATTGAGTGGAGAACATAGAGTATGATGAGAGGGTTTTATTTGTGGTGACAGTGAGGCCACTCGAGGCCGATTTGCGACCACAAAGAATGGTGGTAGCTAAGGTTTGCAAAGAGAAAAGAGAGAGACAAAAAGGTGATTTTATTGATTCATTTACAAACAGAAAATGCCCTTTCAGATTATTTCTTCTCATCCCATAATATTTTTATTTTTTTTTTACTAAATGGCACTCACAAAGAAAAGGCCCACCATCAAGATTAATCTAAACAATTTTTTATGTTGTTTTGAAATGACCAAGGTGAGGGTTTGTATATATGTAGAGAAAATAAAAGAGATGGTTAGAAGTTACGCGGGTAACACTATTATATAGCTGAGAAAAAGTAAAATATAGAACTCCCTCGCCACTTACCTAAACCAACATGATTTGTATGAACTTAAGTCTAAGTTTATAATGAAAGGTAGTTTGGTAGAATAGGAACACATGAACTTTATATTTGTATTTGCAACATATTAAAACAAAATACAAACCTACAAAGGGTTGTTGGATCATGTAGTGTGTGTGAAAGCAATGCAGAGGAGCCTTTTTTTTGTGTTTGATCCTTATATCATAAACATAATCATATCTTTGAGTTGGTTAGTTAAACTGATTTGAGGTAAGAGTTTAAAGTGTGGGAATTTTTGTGTTCAAATAATGTGGATGAAGGAGAAAAACTATTATAACAACTAATTACGATTGTTACAAAAAACTCAACCATAGCCTTTGTCTAAAATATAGAGGCAAAACAACCGAAATATCTTATGAGTGATGATGATGGTGAAACAAAACTTGCCTAAGGTTTTAAACAGTGGCTGTCGTTATTCGGTTGCAATCATGTTAAGGTTGTCGCGATTTCAACTATTATGAATGTTGCGTTAGAGATTATGGTCATCGTTGGTGTGAATTAATCACAACCTTTCACAAATATTATTAAAATTATTTATATTATCATATAATGTATAATAACTTCAATTAATTTTTTTTTTCTTCGTATATTATAAGATGGTTAGAATCTATTACAGAATATAAAGGGAATAAGGGATTTTGCGCTGATTTTTTTATTATTCTAATTGTAACCTTAGTATTTTCACGGCTCACCGTGGATTTTATTCCATAAATTTTTTAGCAATATTACAAACATTCTCATGTTTCAATAAAAAAAAAAACTGCTAGCAATTTATCAGTTCATTCAACTTGTGTGTAACCCTTCGATCACAAGATTATACATCTCCAACCGTTTTACAAAAAATATGAAATATCTTAGAATATCACACAGTTTGAAATCTCTTCTCAAAACAAAATGCAACAATTCTTTGTTTCTTAAGCAATTATTTTTGTGTGTAGCTTTAGAATATTGTAGTGAAATTCCACACATAAACTTATTGAGGAGCTTAGTAAAATAATAATTACACTTTTTGACTTGAGAACCTCAACAAAAGATGTTAATTATAGTGATGTATAACATACAAATATTGGTGTTGGATATGTGAGTTATTAGATAATTGATGAATGGACTCCAAAATATAGACAAGAAAATATATGAAGGAGTCATTAATTCATGATAGTTGTGAATAGATTTTTAACATTCAACTGCTTGAAAAAATGGTATGAGATTTTGAATTAATTCATACACAAATACACACTTCGGTCCTGTGAACTTAACTCAATTGATAATGATAAAATAAAGTAATATTTATATAATCAATTTGTAACAACTTTCTCTCTCATAATCACATTATATTATTGTTCTCTCTCTACCTTTTTATCTCTCTATTGATTTTGTCCAATCAAATTAGAGAAAAACTAAGTTGTCAAAATAGTTGTTCACAAAGAGTTATACAAATATCACTCCAAAAAAAATAAAGGCCATTGAGCAAAGAAAATGCACTCTCACCATTTCAGAGTATGATTATTTTTTGCTCAATTATTGTTCATAACTATTCAACACCTTGCTTTAATTGTTTCATCACTAAGCACCCTTATTATTTGGGTTTGGTAAAAAAAGTGGTGAGAATAGCTCAATGACATGCATTATTATATGTAGGGGTGGGGTTCCCCGCTTATTCAGCTTAAAAAAGTGAATTTTAGCCACTAACCTACCTAAAAAAAATAAAAATGAAACTACCAAATGCAACATAAAAAACAGAATTATGTTGCTGTTGGTCAAGCCAACTAATGCAAGATAAATCATCTTCTCAAAATTGACCAATTGATTTTTTTTCATAAATACTCATTCATTAACGGGCCAATTGGTAGAAGCTTTGGAAGAAAGGATAATCGGACGGGTTCAAGTTCATATGTGGTGTTGCAAAGCCACCAATTCGATGACCAAAGTAAGGCTTATGTATCTATCATTGACTTTATTGTTGTTTGAATCGTGATTTAAGTTCCAAAATTCAGGATTTTACGACTTTACTTGAATTCAATTATTCAAATTCATAGTAAAATTTCAAAACAAACAAATTTCTAGCAAAATCGCTAAATTGTTCAACTCTTTTATATATTATTATATAGATATAGATAAATGTAAAATAAAGGTTATTGAGTAAATAAAATACACTCTCACCATTTCAAAATACACTCACCATTTCAAAGTGTTATTATTTTTTGCAACATATTTTTTATAACAATAAATTTTCTAAACAAATGCATTAAAAATCATGTTTTTGTTTGTCGGGCCGGCCCGTCAACTTATCAATCTTCCATAAAGTGGAGTGAGGGTAGAATTTTAGACCCTATCACCTAAATTGACTCAATCAGTCTCACCTCACTTTTAGCGAGTTTAAACGTGGCGATTTTAAATGGGACAGACTGGTCCGCTTTATCATCCCTAATAATAACATTATTGCATCTTAAAAGATAATTTCAATTGCACTTATTTAGTATCATACAATCTTTATTCATAGTCAACTTACTTTGAATGACATTGTCAAACAACTTTCACAATTTTTTTTTTCTTCCGTCAAATATCAAAACTTATTTAATAGTCAATTCACTCTGAATGCACCTGTTTTCTCTTGTTCATATTCATTTTCTTTTTCTTTTCCATTGGGCTTACAACTCATCAAGGAAAAAGAAAGTTACTCTTAGGCTTTTAAAATTTCTCCAATCCACCCCAAAATTATCTATTTACTCTCAAAAAAAGTTAACTGTCGTAATGATACCTTTTACATCGGTTAAATCGATTTAAAAATTGATTCATCCGAGTCTAACAACACTTAACTACCGTTGTAGAGGCGAACGACGGTTAAGTGCCGCTCGGCCAACAACAATTGAGAAAATGAGAAATTTTGAAAATGAGAAGAGTAATTTTCAAAGAAAAATGGATTCAATATCTTATTTTAATAGTCTAGTCTGTTCAACTGAATTAGTTAACTTCCAACAAACATCTTTCTCAAAATTTTCCATCCACATTTGAGAAGGAGATTATTGGTTCAAGTGTGAAAAAGTGGTAGTAGAATTCTACTGTGGATCAAGTTAGTGATGTCAGTGACTCACATGCATGCGTGCATGAGTCTGTGAGTTGCGCGCGCGTGAGACGAAAATTAAAAATGAGATGAGATTTATTATTTTCTTAATTTTGCTTCGTTTATATTATAGCTTATTTTCTTGATTTCGATTCGGTTTGTGAGACTAAAGTCTTACTCATCCCACATGTTTTAATTGACTTTAGGTTAAGGTGCATACAAAGTCTTTGGTTCAATTAGATACAACAAGTTTGAAATATGGCAAGTAGACTTTTTTTTTTCTTTCTCTCTTTCATGAAAACTAAGCAAGAAGACATTTTCAATAATAGAAGGCAGAAAAATCCAAGGTAATTGAGTTTATCACAATGCTTCAATTTTCTTCTCTGTGTGATGGTAATTCTATGCATCAATTTGTTATGTGTTGAGAGTTTTCATCTAACTTCTCAAAGTTCAATATTGGTGTTTCAATTTTATCTAACTAACTTCTTTAAATCTTGGTAATCATTACTTAGAAGGAGAGATACCAAAGTGTATTGGTTCGGTTCACTTGGTATGTTGATAGAGTTTGAATCTTATGAACAATAATTTTGTTAGTGTCATTCCTCCTAGTCTCTTCAAAATACCAATGTTGTCGGGCCATTTCCAAAATGACTTGTTCACTTTCCTTCTCTTGTATTTCTAGATCTTTCCCACAATCAGTTGAATGGCATTGGTTGGATTAAACCTTTCAGCAACATTTGTCATATGAAAATGTTAGAATCGCTCGACTTATATATCAAGAAATTATCTTTATTGTAGAATGCCAACAAGCTTTGCTAATTTGACATTCATAAGTTACATGAACTTGTCTTTCATAGTTAAATGCAGAACTTGTCTTTCTTGCAATACCAATGAAACATTAAATGTACTTTTCTAATATTCAACTTTTGTTTTGACAAATATCTTCAACTATGCCATTATTAAAGGATAATTTTATAAAAAAACTTTTAATTTCTCTTTCACACACAATAATAATAGGAACGTGCTATATAGCACGACACCTCAACCACACGAGATTCCACGACATGCATGTTAAAGGCATGGCAAAAAAAGCAGAAGATATACTAAGTAAAAATAAAAAAAGGAAAACATGTTCATGGGGTTATCTAACGGCTTCAAATAGTCGTGTGTGTCGTGCTTCTGGCCATTGTGCCAAGAAGCATTTTCCATAATAATAATTACACTTAAATTAAACTAAGATTTTTACCGTACCTTAGAGCAGCAATAACATTTAGATACCCACAAACTTCGAACATAAATGCCTCTAGAGTTAGGTTAATGAAATAAGAATCAAGTTGCTAAAAATGAAGTATATGTAAATCTTATTTTCCTCTGATATTTAAAGCAGATGAAATTCTATTTAGCAATGACACATCAAATTAAAGATCAGTCCAACACGTATTGTCCAACATCGAATCGACACCGACACATTCAATTACTTTAATTTTTTTTAAAACAACAAATTTTATTAAACAATAAGATCCACGAATAGAGATCCTTAATTTTCTTGTATTACTGTTGGGGCTGAGACAATATTTTGATCTACATTGTATTTTTTTTTCTGACGTATAGATGTACATTGTTTGTGTTAGTGCTCTATAGATAAAAATATATTTTGTACCACAATATATATATATATATATATATATATATATATATATATATATATATATATATATATATATATATATATATATTCATACGTGTGGCTTTATTCAAAAAAAAAATCATACGTGTGGCTTAAACCAGCCATATACTTTGTGTGATATGCTAGATATTTCGTAGCCATATTTTCAAAAAACACGAAACAAACGTGTAATCAAATAATTATGTACACACAAAAATTCAATCAATCAATAAATAATAGCCATTGAAAACCCTACATTGGGTCATTTTCTGAAATAACCTTGCTACTCAAAAAGTCCACACCAAAAAAGTACAAAAACTTGATATATTATTCTCGAGAAGGAAATAAAATTAGCAAGTTAGTGCTTGCAAAAAAATTGTACATGATTCAATTTATAATTTTGTATAAACATTCATAATCACTTCAACAAAGTTATAACATCATGAGATATTATTAACCTTGCCATTTTGAGTTTTTTTTTATATATATTTTTGTTAAGGACTAAAATGAGTTTTCATTACTCTAAAAAAGTTTAAGCTTAATGAGTTTTTATTAGGGGAAAGGTAGTGGGGCATATATGTGAGAGAAATTGATATTGAAGGAGAGAATTACTAGTGATATATCTTTACATGATGAGTGTGATGTACAACATACACAGATTGGTGTTGGATCTGTTGAAATGGAGTTATCAGAAATTGATGAGTGTGTAAGTTCAAATATGGACAAAACAATATAGTTTTTGAACATTAGTGCTTGAAAAAATGGTACAGAAATTTTGAATTAATTCATACACACATGCACATTTCGTTTTCTACGTGTACTATACATTACAGCTGTGCATGGAAACTCATCCATCACACAACCTTTACAATATTATAAAATCAGATGAAAATCTAACAAACTATAATGAAATAATTTTAAAAAATATCATAAAAGAATATCTAAAGAATTTAATTAGTATATTCTGATTTTGCGCATATATCTAATGATGTGTTGTTACATCTATTAATGAATATATGAGGGTTGTAATATTAATGAATATGAACATAATATTACTAATTAAATTCATATCTAAAATTATACAAGATGTCATAGCATTCAGATGCTGCAACAGCATCTTTCTATTTAGGGATCTTGTTACATGTTACATTCTGTTTCAATCAGTTAGTTAGCATATTTTCTGGTTTTGTCCAATTCATTGTTTGTTTCTGTTTTGTTTGTTTGTGCACATGTAAAAGTTTCCTCTTGTTGTAATTGGTTTCAGGCCATGATCGACTGTCACCCTTTGTGGAAATGATTGGTCTTAAAATTTTGGTTCAGCTCAACTCACTTGATCCAAATCGATTTGTAAGGTGATGACCATCTACAATATATATATATATATTTATTATTCAATGTATAATTTTTAACATTTGAATTAGACATCTAAAACTTGATCTGAGTAATTTAATAACTGTGACTTAATATCAGTCCGTCCAACACACACTGAATAGACCAAAATATGGTCTTAAAACTTAGATTGTGTATAACTTAACGGTCTTAACATATATTTTTTTTTGATATCATCTTAATATAAATAAACTCTTAAAATTTAGATCCTGTATAACTTTAACATATTTGTGTCAGGATATATTTTTTTAGTCTTAACATAAAACAAGTTTTTAAGCATGTTAATAGGTCATATTCAAGCTTTAACCTTTTAAATTGGGTCTCACCTATTTAAATAAAGTCTAGTTCGACCATGTATATTTTCACTCGTATTTTTTATTCAACTATATCATTATTTATAAAACACTGACACAAACATTAGACAGAAGAACACGACACTTATTCCGGCACATCAACTCCAATAATATGAAAAAATAGAATAATTTGTATATCATATTGTAAACTAAACTTAAGTTATTCTCTAATACATGTCAGACACTCAATATACCTTAAATCTAAAATCTAAATTGTCACTATTAGATAGATTTTTTATCATTGAGTTTGACGAATAACTCCACACATGATACAATTCAACAAGGAAATGAAACAAAAGTCAAACTCTTATGTATATAGCTTGCTATAATTTCAAAGATGTTCTCATGAAAAAATGTATAGTTTAATTAATTTGAAATAGTAAAAAGTCAGTTGATATCAAATATGGACAAACAGGATTACGAAGGATATTCCGTTTGGATTGGAAATGATGAGACTAATCTCCATTTTCGAGTTTATAGTCAATATTTACTTATAGAGAAATTCTCAAGAACATTAGGTTTGATTAGATGCAGGTGCTTTTAGATAAAATTTATTCAAAACGTAAAATTGTTTTAAAATAAATTTATATAAAAATATGACATGACATTGAATACTAATTAGATGATGAATACACACTCAACTGGACTAAAAAGGTAGTGAAGTGTTCGCCTTATTTATATTTTAAAAATAATTATTATAATTTCAGTTGAATTTACTTGATAAAATATACTTCCAATTGCTTTGCATGCTCATTTGTTTGATCAAAACAAAATTTACTTGATGAAATACGAAATAGTTTAGAAAGTTATATAAAAATCAATTTTTAATATATACTATGTGAGAACTTTTCATTTGCTAGTTAAATTAGTGAAATTTAATTTAGGTAAATAATATTTAGACATAAAAAACCATTGTACACCTTGAAAGAGAAAGAAATAACTCGAAAGGCTTGGTCTAGTGGTAAAATGACAGGTCTTGAATCCGATAGAACCTGGATTCGAGCCCCACTAGTGCTTTTGGAGGGAGGTAAATGTAAATACCTTTGTAAGTGCTCTTTGAGCTCGAAGGTCTTCCCTGCCTTGGACACCATCCCCTCACCCTAAAATTTTTGTAACAAAAAAAAATAAAGAGAGTGATGTCATAAATCTGATAGGTTAGTGATGTGATAGAAAAATAAAAATAGAAATAAAATAGGGTGATTAATGATTGAGTTTTTGTTTTCTTGACAAAATTTATGGCCAAATTTATACCTTAACAGCCTTAACGAGATTCAATATTTGTCATTTTATTTTTCGTCAAATAACCTAGTGACTGGAGCTCACAACTTTTAAATGCGGAGAAGTGGGGTGTCCGGAGTTCGAACCATACTTGTCATTTTACTATTTAGAGTTGGGTGGGGATCGAGTTTTTTTTTGGTAGATAGACGAAATGACAAAGCCATAAAAAATTCACACACACAAGTGGAGGGACGGGGGTTCGAACTCCCGTCAAGGCGTCCGACCTAACAATTTCGGTATTTTACCAGTTGAGTTAGGACTTCTGGACGAATCGAGTTTAATTTTTCAGAATGCATATTATTGCATTTAGTGTTTGGTACGAGTAATAAAATTATAAAGAACACATATTCATATATTTTGTTCACATAATTTTTTTTTTGAAGGAATTTTGTTCACATAATCAAATGCCATCAAAGTCTACATACCCGAAACAATTAATATCCACAACCCTGCAATCATATGATCTTTCAAGGTAAATAAAACAAGAAACTGAATTTAGTCACATAAATAAAACAAGTATTTATTCGACAAATAATGGTCCAAAATGAGGAACAATACTTGAATAAAAAATTATTTGACTTTAACATCCAACAATAATAACAATAAAATAACAATTATAATGTGACATTAAGATAGATATATATCCATGAGACATACGTGACCAGCACCACCTAACAGGCTATAATAATCAAACACATGATAGAACCTTGTGAGGTCTATATCCACTTTCTTCTTGTCTTTGGATGCAGTCATTTATTGCACCCCTCCAACTCTAGGACAATGAACCTTCTTAGACCAACTTGGCTACTACTTTTCTTTTATTAGGATAAGTTATATATATTTGCGATCATTTATATACACTAATTCCTAAAGTCGGATAGATATGATGATAGAATTACACAAGTGATTCTCGTGAGTTTAATTTAGTTGGCAGAGACATTACATAATATATATAAAAGTTTAGGTTTGAATTTCAAACATTCCATTTATTCACTTTAAAAAAATGAATTTCTAACCACTAAATTACTTGACCAAAAAGAATTCCACCAATGATTCAATTCTTCATTAAGAAATTTAATATTGTTGCATTTTTTACACAATTTGAACTCGAGATAATAATTTGTCTTTGGGTCGGACATTAAATTTTCAAAATAAAAAATAAAATCAATTAATTAAGTTTTTTTTTTGAAGACATAAAAATGAAATATATTAACAAAGACGGTGACCACCTAAGTACAAGATGTACTTAATGGCCACCCCTAAACAAACTATCATGCAATGAAGATACAAGAACACAGGTCAGTTGATACCCAAATATAACAAGGGGTCTGACCACCATCTTTGATAACTATACACAAACGTGGCCTTACAAGCTTTTAGCCACCATAACGAATAAGATTTTACTCTTTCTAACAGTTGATCAATGGGAGTTTGGATGTTCCTAAATAATCTGTTATTACGTTCATTCCAAACCACCCAAACACAAAGTAACCAAATAAGCTGGAGGAAAGATCTGTGTGCCTTAGAGTGGCCTGTATAGTGAACAAATTACAAGAAATGATCACTTATATTATTAGCATCGACTCCTGAGACACCAATCTATGTCCTGATATGCTGGCACAAAGAGCCAAAAGTAACACAATGAAGAAACAAATGAGGTGCTGATTCGCCAACACCGCATCCCGCCACACATTGAACCACACAATTAATTAAGTTGAAACAGACATTAGCTATATTGGCCACATTAATAAGAATGAAGAGTACATAATAAAAATTAAGCCCCAAACTGGAGTGTGAGATTTTTATTTATTTTTTGATGTAAATCAGATATCATCCGTGTAACGCCCTAGTCGTTAATTTATTTATTTTGGATTTATTTAGAGTCTTTTAGGTGATTTTAAATAATATTTGTGATTTATGTGGTGTGCATTATTTTATTATATAGTTTATTATAATAATAATTGGAATAAGTGGGAAATTAATATTATTTTGGATTTGGGGAGTTAATTAGGATTTAATAAGAATTAAGGGAGTTTAATGAAATATAGGGAAGTTACATTTTGGGAGTTAAGAAAAGAAAATATCAGAAAAACGTTTTTACGTGAAAATCAACTTTTGGGAGTAAAGGGAGAGAAGAGCAAGTAGAGCCAAGAACCGATTTTGTTGTGCATTTCTTTCTGCAAATCTAAGGTAAGGGTGAGGTTTACTTCAATTGTATTAATTCTGAATTCTGATTTTGAGTTTAATAGGTTTTGGTAGAACTTGGGAATTCTAGGTTTATGTTGAATTAGTGGGTTTGAGCGCAGAGATTGCTGTTTTGATGTTAGAATTAGGTTCTGGTTGCATACAACACTTAGTTTAGCATATGTAAACTGATTTGGGGAGTGGAATTGAGAAAATTGAGATTTTGGGTAAAAACCTGCATTCTGGTCGTGCTGACATTCATCGCTCGCCTAGGCGAGTGGACTTTCCCGCCTCGCGAGTGAGCAATGTTCATAGCTCACCCGCGAGCAAGCCAACTCGCCATGGCGAGTATCCGTGAGAAAAACATGATTTTTGAATTGTTGTTATAAGTTGTAATATGGATAGTTTTAAGTACCTAGATGATTTTAGAGAGGTCTGGGACAATTTTCAGATTAAAAAGATTAAAAATGAAGATTTAGTGAGAAAAATGTCGAAACTCCCGAGAACACCCATTTTTCAGTTCGCCTCGTACTTGCCACCGCGAGTAACCTTTTTGCTTGAGCTCACCATGGCGAGCAGATGCACTCGCGAGGCGAGTTGTCCAGTTTCAGAGCTGTTTGTGTTTAATTGTTTATTGTTGATTGGTATAGGTATTTAAGCATGATTATGATAAATTGTGCATTTTTCTGGAATGATTGGATTGTTTATGATGACCCGTTGATCTCTGTGATGTATGTTACATTAATTAAATCATACATGGAGTTTTGTTTAGCGGAGTTGTAAGTCATATGTACATATATGCATTGTCTAGTTGTATGTAGATATACACAAGTGGAGTTAGTTGCATAGGCACAAAAGCGGGAGGGCTCCGGCCCTGGAACGCCTTATCGTTCAAAGCGGTGGAACACTTTGTTGTTCAAAGCGGTGTTTAGCGGTGAGAACTTATGTCCTGAAAAAGAATGCTTTAACCATTCGATTAGCGGTGAGGGCTTCGGCCCTAAATATGGTACCACATGCATTGTAGAGGAGTCTTAGCGGAGTTGTGGAGTATTGCATGAGTCGATGTTGTTGGTTTTAATTGCCATTTGTTGTTGATGTTGATAATGATGATATTTATATATGTTGATGAAACAAATATTATTAAGATAGGGTGTTAGATTCAATTGATGCATTCATTATCTATATTTATTGTTGTGAATCTCACCCCTTCTGCTTGAAAATGTTGCCCTTCCTATGGGTAACTTGCAGGTGATCCTGAGTAGTAGGTGGTGGCTCAAAGTGTCTAGGGCTCTGATACGTGGGATGAGATTTTAATGTTACCTTCATTCCTATGTATCAATTTTTGAATATTGCTGATGAAGCCCTATGGTTGTTGAATTTATGTTGATAAGGCTTTTATGCCAAGATTTAATTATGGAGATTTAAACAGTTGTTGTTGTTGTTTTGATGCAAATTTTCCGCTGCAAAATTAATGATGATTTTGAAGGATGTTTATTAAATAGATTTTATATTCTATTTAAGAAATTTTAAAAATGTAGTGTGACATGCCCGTTTGGGAATTACTCTGATGCATGTTTATTCATTATTATATTGATTTTGGGTAACGGGGTGTTACAATCCGCGCCCAATAACATAGACTAATCTCTCGAGTCTTATAGGGCACAAATGGGTGACAAACTCTTCCAATTTTTTTGGTCAAATGCATCTAAAGGTCCTTTAAGTTTTTCATTTTTCCCAAAGTCGTCCTTTAAGTTTCAAAAGTCTCAAACAAGTCCTTTTAGTTTTTGAATCGTTTCAAACAAGTCCTATTGTAGATATCATAGTTGGTAATTGCTTCCTTGAACTCGTCTTTGGTACCAAATCTGGCTCCTAACACTCACTTAAAATTAGTCATCTTTTTAGGCATGGCAAATGGTGGATAATGCTCTTTGTTGCTATCATCTAAATCATCACCATCATCCTCTAAAAAGACTTGTTTGAAACGATTCAAAAACTAAAAGGACTTGTTTGGGACTTTTGGAACTTAAAGGACGACTTTGGAAAAAACGAAAAACTTAAAGGACCTTTATATGCATTTGACCAATTTTTTTTTCAATACTGGTACATATTTAAGATTGGATTCGAACCAAGGACTTTAGTTTTTATTTAAAATTCATAAAATTGAGGACTAAAATGCTTGTTTGAGTTAAAATAAGGGAGAGGAAAATCTAGTTTGAGTTGTTTTTTTTGACAAAAAAATATAGTTTGAGTTAAATTTGCGTATATTTATGCCCTTTATTTTTTGGCTTAAAATATACATGTCCCTAATTTCCCTCTCTTGTGTTCAACGCTCAAAGAACCAACTCCATCTTAAGGTACCTTATTTTGTCACTTCTTCTTGTTCCTATAAGGCGATTAACACTATGATACCTATCAAATCATCTTTCATCTTATAACTTCATTATATTGGTAGATGAGATGTTTTAACCTTTTTCCTTCTTGTCATAGATATTGGTCTTAGTGTGTTTGTGGCTTGCATGGAAGAAATCAAACCTTGATATATATCATCCTTCCAAAATCTTATAAGCCATGGAGTTGAAGAACCAAAAATCAAGATATAAGAGGTTAAGCAATTGGTTCACCACCAAACAAAAGGAAAATAAGCCATCATTAAGTTTGTATGAAATTGAAGGTTTATTATTTTTATTTTTATTTTTTAATTTATTATTTTTATTATTATTATCAAAATTTTTATTTTTATCCTAGAAAAAAATGCATAAGTACAAGTTGTTATGTTAATTTTATTATGTTTGTATTTTACGTTGTAGATATAGTTGAAGATGAAAGTGATGAATATGGGGAACTTGATTCTTGCATTTCAACAAATAAGCTAAGGTAAATTAGTTTACTATATATGTATTTGTATATTTACATCATGAAATTAATTTGACTAAAAATGTAAAACAAATGTTTATAATTACTCTATGATTTTTATGTGATATGTGATTATATATGGATAAGCAAATTTTTCAGGATATTTGTTGGTACTTGGAATGTTGCTGGAAGATCTCCTGTGGGAAGCTTAGCTGTTGATTTGGATGAGTGGTTAAATCTCAAGAATTCTGCAGATATATATGTTCTCGGGTGTGTACGCATACTTAGATTCTCCGCAGTCGGTTGCATGAAGCAGCCGACTACAACTGATTGTAGGACGATAGATTAAGAAATAAATCTATAATAAAATTGGTTAGAAATTTTATAAATTACAGGTTAAACTCCTAGTTCTATATTGTGGTTTCGTCTTCATATTGTGAAAACGTGAACAAATACTGCTGATGCGGCCTCCATTGCAGTTGCAATCGAGTTGTAAAGACTTGAAAGTTTTTATGTTGCGACCACAATTGTGGTTGCAGACCCAATATAAAACCATAGATAGACAAATGTAACCCCACTTGCAATCCGGTCGTAAAGACTTCAAAATTCTTTATGTTGCGACCATAGTTAGGGTTGCAGACTGCACTTTAAAATCATTGCATTAAGGTTTGACCCTACTCGGAGCCCAATAAAATCCTCTACTTTTTTATTTCATAAGAAAGTGCTTATTCTTTTAATTATAGTGAAGAATTTAAGGCTTATCAATCATCTTTCAGGTTTCAAGAGATAGTACCTTTGAAGACCTCAACAGTAATAGGGGCAGAAGATCCATCAGTGGCAACAAATTGGAATAATCTTATAGGAAAAACCCTAAACAACAAATTTGATTTCCCATGGTTAACACCTATGTTAAATTCATCCTTACCAAATGATCAAGAAAATTATCAAAACATTGGAGGAAATGAAACCAACAAAAATAAGTACAAGATGGTAGCTAGTAAAAAAATGGTTGGAGTATTCATAAGTGTATGGTTAAAAGAACAAGTGTTGGAAAAATATTGTGTTTCAAATGTGAGAGTTTGTTCAGTTGCATGTGGTGTTATGGGATATTTAGGAAACAAAGGTTGTGTTGGAGTTAGTATGTTGATTGAAGGAACAAGTTTTTGTTTTGTTGTTGCACATTTAGCTTCGGGGGAAAAGAAAGGTGATGAAGGTAGAAGGAATCATCAAGTTGAAGAAATTTTTAGAAGAACATCTTTTCCTAGGACCACAAAACATCATCAACATTATCCTCTAACAATCTTAGGCCACGAGTAAGTTTGTATCTACCTTATATTAATGTTGTTTTACTTGTATTTTGTCCCTTTGTTTTTTTCTTGTTTATGATGATTGGAGTAATAAAATGCAGTCACAGTAACTCAAATTGAACCTGAATTGTTTATTATAAAAAAACTTGTAGTTTTGGTCACCATATTTTCACTAGCTTATCAAATTGGTCCCATTTTTAAAATTCACTTTTTGCTTTCACTTATATTAAAATGACTTAATTGTTGTTTTGACCCTCTGAGTATCACAATCTTGCGATCTTAGTTCCCTATAAAAAATAATAATAAATCAGCCCTTTAAGTTTATCCTCTTTTGCACTTTTAGTCTTTCATACCAATTTTGACTGGGTCAATGTATACTTGACACACAAATCACTTTATTTATTTGGTTTAATTGCAATTTTGGCCCCATAGGTATCACAATCTTGCAATTTTAGCCCTTAAGAAAATAGAAAGTCACACATGGCACCTCACTTTAAGTGATGTGGGTGCCATGTTTGCATTGACTTGATCAAAATTGGTCTGTGGGGACGAAAATGCAAAAAGAAGTAGACTTAAGGGGTTGATTTTTTTTTATTGTTTTTATAAGAAGCCAAAATCGCGAGATTGTGATATTTATGGAATCAAAACTGCAATTAAACCTATTAAAAATTCACTTTGAAAATTCTACGATGTCCATTAAAAACTTGTCAAATCAATATTTTTAGGTTCAAAAATGTGAGTGGAAATTAGAAAACAACAAACCAAATTTTAAAATGGGGACCAATTAATTTTACAAAATTGATCAAAATCTCAACTCTATTGATAGAAACATTTTCCAACATAGCACTGCAGTTAATTCGGTTGTTTTCAAGTTTAGTCTTTCTTAGGTAGCAGGTCATTTTCAATTATGTGAAGTCCAAATCCAAGTCCATGCAAATTAGATATGGTTTGTGAATTAATTAATGGTAGCTTAGAGTACATAGCCCCCCTTATATTGAATAACACATTTCGGGCTCCTGCTGATAAAATCTTAGCTAGCTTCATAAATGAACTTAGCCTACTACTCTAATATAAGTCCAAATAATGTTTCATGGTAAAGGAAAAACAATATATTGCCATAATATTATAAAAAATAAATAAAAGAATGTCATAAGATCGTAGTTTGTTCTTAAAATTAATCCTTAGACATGTTTACTATTAATTTCTTTTGACAACATCTTTACTATTTATAAATATACAATTATCCAAATTCTACCATATAACATCTCTGTCTAAAATTGGTTTTAATGGTAAGGGTCTTGAGGTAGTGTGCAAAAGTATGAACCCTAATTTTTACATATGATAAAATTCTGATTGAAAGACGAGAACTCACTTTATATATCCAACAGATGATCGATAAAAATTAATCACTCGTATTGATAACATGATTATAAAAAAAAAGTCTATTTCTTATATGTAGGAAAATAAACTTGATTTGTCATGTTCTTATTTACAATTTCTAGTAAAACTATTTAGACTAACTAAACTAAATATAAGTTTAGTGACTAATTAGCTAACATTAATTCACTGACTAAAAATTTGATTATGTAACAGTCGTATATTTTGGTTTGGGGATCTCAACTATAGACTATACTTGAAAGACCATCTTGCTAGGCATCTAATTAGAAAACAAGATTGGAAGGCTTTGCAAGAGTTTGATCAACTTCAAAAAGAGTTAGCAGAAGGTGGAGTTTTTGAGGGTTGGAAAGAAGGAAACGTTGAATTTGCCCCAACATATAAATACTCATCTTCCACTAGCAATATCTATTGTGGTGGTGGCCTTCCAACTAGGTCAGGAGAAAAGCAAAGAACACCAGCATGGTATAGTAACCACTTGCTTATACTTTTTTCTTTTTGATCACATGTCATCAAATATGGATTTGAATCTTCAATGGTAACATATCGCATACATTCGTTGTTTGCATATTGGTGGTCGTTGGATCAAAATCAAACAATCCATATTTTAATCTTGGTATTTTAGAGTAAAAAAAAATAAAATTCAAAATCAGTTTGATTTCTGTACCGTCTAACATCGATCCGAGGCTAGAGCTGTCAAAACGGGCCGGCCCGTATGGGCCGGCCCATTTAGCCCGAATAAATATAGGGCTTGGGCCTAAAATATTGAGCCCGAATTTTAATAGGGCTTTTTAGCCCGGCCCTTAAAAGCCCAGTACCCGTTAGGGCTAGCCCGAATGGGCCGCGGGTAGCCCGTTAGCCCGCATAACAAAAAAAAATTCTATAAATTATATATATTTTTCAAATAATTATTTACTTAGTTGATTATCAAAGTATAAAACAAAAGTGAAAATTCAATGAATTAACACAAATATAAATGTAATATAAAATTATATTTATTCATTTCGTTATTTATAGTTTTAAAGATCGAATATATAAATATCTATAACCATAACATATCTAATATATTTAAAATCATTTTTCTCGTCGTTTTAGTTTACGACGTTTGTACGAAAATGTTTACAATTTACTTTTGTGCTAGACATTAATTAAACATATTAAAAATATTATTTATAAAAAAATTATAGTAGTGTTTTATAGTATTTTTTAAAATAAAAAAAAATATAATTTTTAATACGGGCTGGCCCGTTTAGCCCGTGGCCCGTGTAGGGCCGGGCTCGGGTAGTATATTTCAAGCCCGTTTTGTCAACCGTTTTGGCCCAACCCGCTAAAGCCCGAAGCCCACTAGAGCCGGCCCATTTAGGGCTGGGCCGCCCGTTTTGACAGCTCTATCTGAGGCCACCAAAGCGCTAACTACGTAAACGTGTGAATTTGGATTGTCTGAATTTGTAACCGTAGGCAATCCAAATTCACGAAGTAGAGGGTAAAATTTACTTGAGGGTAAACATATGTATAATTTGTGACTTTTATTTATCATAATTTTAAGAATTAATTAGGTTTAAAATAATTTTTACATGGAATTCATTATGTGTGTTCATGTATTTTTTTATCTTCTGAATTTAATTTCTTTATACCGACAATGTAAAAAGGTTTTACACTACTATCTAATCATATTTTAATAAACATTATACCATAAAATATAATATGATGCATGTGCAAAATATTTTACATTGTAAGTATTTTGGTGAAAAAATTCTTTGTAATAAGTAACATTATTGTAGAGTTTTTTTTTAGGGAACATTATTGTATAGAGTTATTTAACATAATAAGTGAAAAACTAAAAACATTCCTTTGATGAGGTAGGTGTGATAGAATTCTATGGTATGGTAAAGGAGTAGAACAACTTTACTATATTAGAAGTGAAAGCAAGTTCTCTGATCATCGTCCAGTTTCAGCACTTTTCTCTACACATATTGAAATCAAATCATCCAGCAAAGAACTTGTGGAAATGCATAATATCCCTCCAACAATTTTGCAATCCAATCATGTAAGTGCTGTGTATAATAGGACTTTCTTGAATTTTTTTGAAATTAGTATTTTAAGGTAATGTTTCATCTTATTATTGCAGGGGGTGAACAAAGGAGAAGAAGATGAAAATTTTACCTCACTTTCAATGTTAATGAAGAATGTAAAAGGCTGCTAATAATTAAAGATGATATATGTGTTTAGTCATGTTATATGGTCATTAGAAAAATGACAAAAAAATTGGTTTCCTTTTTTTTGAAGGAAAAAAAAAAAAAATTGGTTTCCTAAAATCCAACAAATTTTGTTTGGAGATCTAAATTTTAGAAAGGTTAAGATTTGACTGTAGAATTTGGTAAATACAATTGTTGTGGAGACTGAAGATGGATTTTGTAATATTATTGTAAATTATACAAATGCTTGTCATTCAAAATATATCTTAATTCAAAATATGTAAGAAACTATGTAAATTATACTAAGAAAGAATTATTGGTACGGTTCAATTCAATCCCATTTTTTGTTTCCAATTTCTATGCAAAACATGCCTAACCCTAAATCTATCATTGCTAGAGTTCAAGGTATTTTCAAATAATAAGTTGGCGTAAAAGAATAATAATTATTTTTTGACAAAAAAAGAATAATAATTATAATAATAGCAAAGTCGGTATAAAAAAAAAAATTAATAATAGCAAAGTTTTAAATATTTGGCCAAGAAATGTGCCACACGTAAGACATAAATTTATCAAAAAGGATTCATTGATTTCACAAGATTATTGGTTAAAATAAAAAATTCTAACCATATCAATAAGTGAAAGCAAGTTCTCTGAAGTCTGATCATCATCCAGTTTCAGCACTTTTTTCTACACATATTGAAATCAAATCATCAAGCAAAGAACACGTGGAAATGCGCACAATATCCCTCCAACAATTTTGCAATAATCCAATCATGTAAGAGTTGTGTATATTAAGAAAATAAAGGACAATGATTTAAATTATGAGTATCAAAGTTTTAAATTCTAAGATGAAGTAAAATATGATTTTCTTGAAGTTTTTTGAAATTGGTATTCTAAGGTAATGTTTTTTTTTCTTCCCTTTCTTTTTACATTTTGTGAATTAGGTTCTTTCCCCGGTATACATTGTGTTAGAAAGAATTTTTTTGTTGAATAATATATTACATTTTTGTCTCTTAAAAAAAAAATTTAATGTTTCATGTTATTATTGCAGGGGGTGAGCAAAGGAGAAGAAGATGAAAATTTTACCTCACTTTCAATGTTAATGAAGAATGTACAAGGCTGCTAATAATTAAAGATGATATTTTTTTTGAAGGATTAAAGATGATATATGTTTTCAGTTATTTTTTTTTTTTGAGAGAATATGTGTTCAGTTATGTTATATGGTCACTAGAAAAATGACAAAATTAATTGGTTTCCTAAAATCTAACAAATATTTTCTGGAGATCTAAATTTTAGAAAGCTTAAGATTTGACCGTAAAATTTGGTAAATACAATTGTTGTGGAGACTGAAGATGAGTTTTGTTGTTTTTGAATTTTCAAACCGTTAGTATTTGGATTTTCAAATTCTACTATCTACCGAAGTTGTTACTAGGTTGAGTCACGACCAGATCGCTCTCTTTAAGACGTTTCGTGGCACTGTTCAAAATTGTGCAAGACAGACTATCAACCACGCCGCTTCCAGGATAAAACAAGCCCAACTACAACTGTTCGATTAACTACTGCACTGTAGAAAATCGTCGAGAATTACACCTCCAAATATGGTACTAAGATCACTCTTTAATACTGAAACCACTTTAATATGGTATTGTTACCACTATGTTATGGTGCTGAGACCACTCAAATACGGTGTTGCCACCATTCTAACTTTAATTTTTCTAAAATATCAATATGACACTACGACCATTCAAATATGGTGATATCGCCATTTCCACTTTTTAATATCTCCTCAATTAAAATATTGAAAGAATATTTATATATCGTTAAGATCATTCTTAATTCTGACGGGACATTATTATTTCGAAAAGGGACTATGATCTTAATAGTACTCTTTATTCCGAAGGAACTTATATTATCGAAGGGACTATGTTTTTAAGATTATTCTTAATTCTGAAGGGACATTAAACCGAAAAGGGACTATGGTTTTAAGAACACTCTTAATTCCGAAGGGACAGAAAAAAGGAGATGAAGAGAAGAAAGACTCGTCAACACAAGTCAAAAAAGGGAGAAGAGAGAAAGAGTTCCCAACAACTAAATGAAACTATTTGGTGTGTTTTTTGAACTGAGTGAATTCCTCTATTTATATAGAGATTTTGTAACTGTTTTAGTAAAAATTGCGACAGCAGTTACTCTAATGGATAAGATTAAAATTGAGTTTATCCATTAATCAGTTCAACAACACTTGTGGATAGGATTAAAAGAAACTATTTGATTGGAATGAAGAAAATATAAGAAATTCAATTAAATTCTTATTCTTATTACAACTATTATAAGCTAAATTTATGGGAAGTGATATTCTCGAATAAAAATAATAATTACTATTATTTTTATTATTATCTAGTATTTAAAATTAAATACCGCAATTTAAACACTACTAATGTGTGAATTCTATTTTATGTGGGACCCCCACACTCTATATTTTACCATTCACACAACATTAGATTAAAGTATAATTACTTGATGTTTAATCTTCCAATTTATTTTCCAACATCATACTGATGTTCCAACAGGTTTTCTAATATAACTATTGTAAATTATACAAATGCTTGTCATGCAAAATATGTCTTAATTCAAAATATATAAGAATGAATTTTAAGCATGGTTCAGTACTTCAATCATATTGTTTTTCTTTCCAATTTCTATGCAAAACATGCCTGACTCTAAACTAACATTGCTAGAGTGCAACCTATTTTCAAGTAATAAGTCGGTGTAAAAAATAAATTATAATAATAATAGGAAAGTTTTAAACATTTGGCCAAGAAATATGATAAGTAAATTATTCAGATTTGTCAAAATGGATATTTGGTAACATAAATGAATTGAATCATTATATCCATTAATTAATAACACCATTACTAATATCGACACTAAATTCTCAAAACTTCCGTTCAAATTGTCTAGGTTTGTGACGTGATACTATTTCGTTTAAAATAGTTGATCGATATCGTCACCGTCATTGATGTATAGTTGATATAGGTATGAATCATTTGACAGTTTGAGGTTTTGCTTTGGACTGTAATGCTTGAAAGGACGGTGTCTTCTCTGTTTGTGTCTGATTTATGTTGATTTTTAGTCGTTAACTTATGTGTGGGTGTTTTCGTCATAGTAAATGGTGGGTACGTGTGCAACTGCTTCTGTGTTGGCGACGACTTCTGTTTTGGTGGACAGTTTCATGCATTTACCGTTTTTTATATAAGAAATGCTTATTTCATTAAATACAGAGTTGAATACTCATACACCAATTTCTTTTGCAATTGGGTTCGTGCCACAAGTTGGGACCCGTTGGATTGTACTCGTGGTGACTGAGTTTGTTCACTTCATAATTTGTTTGGGCACTGGTCAAAGGAAACTAAAATAAGAAAGTTTTAAGTTGAAAATAACATTTTTAGACTTTTGAAGAGTTGACTCCACAACTTCAAATACTATTCTACTGGTTAACATTTTCCTTATATTTATCTTGTTATTTACCCCTTCAACGTTTGTCCTAAAATGTCTTACACTTTTATATGATCTTATTAAATCGGCTATACATTACACCCTCGGCTTACTGTACTTGGAAAAAATTGAGAGGAGAGGAAAAGGAAAAACCTAGTTGAAGAAATTGAGAAATGAAAAAGGGAATAATTACTTGAACTTATGTGAATTGGTAACTACGTTTAGTTTTGTGCATGTGTATATGTGTCTTTTTTTCTTCTTGTTTTCTTCTAAAGCAGATTGTATCAGAATTTTTAGTTATTTGATAAATTATGGATACATAATAATGCTTACATATAATAGGAGTTGGAGAACATTTTTTTTTGAGAGAAGGAGTTGGAATATATCATCATTTTATATTTTTAAGATATATAATATTTATTATCATGTAACTTAAATGACTCAAAGAGTCATATTTAATATATGCATAATTATAAAAAAATGAATTATTTAAAAGTTAATATCGATGGTGTGATGGATATAAGTAGTTGGTTGGTGGTTCTCTTGATTATTGATAAGCATGATTCCGAAAGTAATCATTAATACATGAAAAATGTGAAACAAATGTTTATAATTAGTCTATGATTTTTGTGTGATATGTGATTAAACATATTTTTCAGGATCTTTATTGGTACTCGAAATGTTGCTGGAAGATCTCCTGTAGGAAGCGTAGCTGTTGATTTGGATGAGTGGTTAAATATAAAGAATTTTGCAGATATATATTTTCTTGGGTATATGTATGACTTAGATTCTCTGTAGTTGGTTTTATGAAGCAACCAACTGCGATCGGTTGTAGACCGTTAGATTAAGAAATAAATCTATTATGATTATGCATGTATTCATGATTAATGTCGAAGTAAGTTTAATTTGTTAGAAATTTTATAAAATAAAGGTTAATAGACTGATAGTTCTAAATTGTGGTTTCGACTTCATATTGTGAAAACGTGAACAAATGCTACTGATGTAGCCTCAATTGCTGTAGCGATCAATTTTTAAAGGTTTCAAAGTATTTATGTTGCAACCATAATCGTGGTTGTAAACCTGATATAAAACCATAAATAGACAAATATATAACCACATTTGCAATCTCGTCGCAAAGACTTCAAAATTCTTTATGTTGCGACCACAATTGTGGTTGGAGACCTTAATTGATCTCATTTTTTAAACTTAGTTTTTGCTCTTTCACTTATATTAAAATGGTTTAATTGTAGTTTTGACCCTCCTAAGTATCACAGTCTTGCGATGTTGGTCTCCTATAAAAAAAAACAATAACAAATCAACCCCTAAGTTTACCCTCTTTTGCATTTTTAGCCCTCCAAACCAATTTTGACTGGGTTCATGTATACGTGACACCCATATCACTTTATTTATTAGGTTTAATTACAATTTTAGCCCCAGGTCATTGAAAGAAAGACTATCAATATGAAAATCTATCTATAGGTGGAAGGGTCGTACTAATAAATTCTTCTTTTACTTTTATAAAGCTCCAAAGAAGTTAATCAAGGAAATTAATCAATTGCAAAGAAGGTTCATATGGGGAGCGGGCTTGACAAGAATTTTTTTTATTTAGGTGAGTTGGGACAAAGTTGTTAAATTTGGCATTGTTGAGTAAGTGAAGATGGAGGTATGTCACGGACACTAGTGCAATTTGGCATTATTAAATTACACATACGGTCTGTTTGAGAAAAAATTGTTGATTTAGAAGAAATGGATAAGAAAATGCTATGTATAGCGAAAAATAGTTCACAAACCCATCTGAAAAAGGGGGTGTGTTATTGAAAAAGGGGGTGTGTTATTGAAAAATGGGGTGTTAACAGTTTCTCCCTTTTGTTTGCATAAGTCATAACTCATAACCCATTGCCATTCCTTATTGAGCTATTGCCCATCAAGTTTACCTTTTTTGAACCCCACATATTGTATATCTTACCACCTACCTAGTGACGTTTTCCTCTAATTCATTTTTGTGAACTTGACAAACAAATAGAAGTCATTAGATACATTATTTTTTCTTCTTCAAATATAACCATAATGAAACCTCAAACATTTTATATCTTAGTTCGAATAGTTGATAGTCCTTAAGGCAATTTAGGATGTTCTAAAAAACCTTATAACCTTGAAAATCAATCTGAATAATTCAATCATTTATAACACTTCAATATTTAGTTAATCAATGACCTAGGAGCTATATAATTCTCACTTGTAACTAACACTCGGCTTACTTTTTTTTTTTACGGCAAAAGAGTATTGGTACTTACTAATTAGATCATCCACCTCCGGATTGCGTTAACCTTTTATGATAGGATGTTGTCGATGTCTATTTCAATCGTCGTGTTCGTCTGTAGTTTAGCCTAACAACCTCCCTTAAATCGAATAAAAGTACAAAGGATACTCCAATCATTTACAAATTACGATGTAAAAACCAACAAATTTCAACTTAATTATATTAGTATGATTTTCGGACAACCACAAAACATTTTTGGAAAAGGAATCCGAGAAGAAGGAAACTATTATAGACGAAAGTGATACTAATGATATTTTTACAACTATCATCATGCAAATTTGTACTTCATATATTGAGATTATAAGGTTAAGTTCTTATCATCAGGCTGACATTCAATACACAGTAGACAAATATACCTCCATTGTCAATTATAATCAAATTTTAACTTTTTAAGTTCATTGAATTAATGATGCATGTGGTCTATAATATAAATCTTATACATCATTAATGGAATGAACAACCAAAATTTACTTATAATTAACAACGAAGTGAATATGCAACATCAATGGCCCAATTTCTATAAAAGGAAAAAAGTTTTGCCTTTCTTTTAAATAATTGACATAATAGGAAAAGCAATTACTAAACATGATGGAAACAGGAGAGAAATGGGGACCAAAGAAGTTGCTTAAAAATTGTGGGTATGGACCACTTTGATGATGAACACTAGGCCTGATTATTTGTGTAGTATGATAGTGCTCTTAATTAGGAGAACAGCTAAATATGTTATAGCATTATGGACTCTCATTCAATTTCAACATCAAATTGCAAAAGACTCAAGTGCCAATGGGGAACAAAGATGAAAATGCTACATCTTTAAGTCACAAAGAGAGGGACAAGACAAGACTTGATAATGAAAACCATGTCTGAAATATGAGGAAATTCTTAAGTGTTATGAGAGGACTCTGATTAGTTTTTTATTGTTGAATATTGCCACTTCAATTATGTAACTAATCATTGTTTTATGAAATATGAATGTTATGGCTTAAGTCTATGATGGTAATTCAATTCAAAAGAGTGATTTATGGCATGAGATTCTCTCATGACTTAAGTTGTTAAGTTTCCTTATCTACTTAATAAGAGAGTCATACAATAAATGTTCCAAAACTTTATTTTCAAGAGGCCAAGATATATATAAATGGAAAATGATATTAAAAGCGAAAAACTTATCCCAAATGTTTCAAGACACATGTGGCATGTATGCCACCCATCCACAGTTTTATGATTTCCATCATTTTCTCCCCCACCTCCCATGATTTCCGTTCAAAAATTGCTTTTTATTGGCCTATTTTTGTTCGTGATCGATTCAGATCATTCCTCTCGCTGTGAATAACATTGTTGTATATAAATAGAAGTGAGGACACCAAATTAACAAGATGGAGAATATTAAACAAGTAGAGGGATTAGTCCATCAAATATAAAAATCAAAACAGATAGTCAGCCTATCGAGCCTTCAACCATCACCAAAAATGTATTAATATTCTGTCAAACATCTAAACATTAGATGACTCTCCATCCAGACGAATGTTACAAAACTTAATATACTATTATATCGTGTAAAGTTTAAGAGAATATCAATATAATTATTTATGACATTTCTCTTCACTCATCAAAATTTTCATCGACTATTTTTCTCTACTATCTATTAACATGTACTTCAATTTCACTCCACTAATTTAGCACACAGAATCAAGACAAACAATTCTTTCATAAAATTGAGAAGATCCTTTTTCTAAAAGCAAAGTTGCATCAAGATCCAAAGCACCTATACCAAATACCCCACTTTAGGGCTATCATTCCATCACCACCACCCACAGTTGCAAGAAACAACAAAAGAGAAAGTACCATGTCTTGTTTGGAAAAACTTGGTCCATCTAAATTTGAGAGTACACTTTACATACATGATAGTATAATACATTTTGACCTTATTAATAATAATGGGAATAAAGCATGCTTACATGTCCCACCTTGTAATTGGGCTATGAAACTTCCTATTTTGTCTTGAAGAGAATAGTAAACTATACTCTCTCCGTTTTTAAATATAAGCAAAATCTACTTTTTAGGTTCATTCATTTAATGATGTATGTGGTCCATATTATGAACCACATACATCATTAAATAAATGAACCTAAAAAGTCAATTTTACTTATATTTAAAGACGGAAGGAGTATACCTTAAGGCTATCGTATCTTCTGTTAAGACTATTTTCGAATTTTCAATTTAGTTAATTATATTTATTTAGTAACATACCTTAAATTATGTTATATTTTTTTTTTCTATAACGTATAATAAATACTCTGATAAAGTATTAATGAATTCTCTCTATTGAAAAGTAAATTTTTGAAACAAAAATACATCTGTCTCATAATAGATGTCACTCTTGTATATTTTATCTATTTTAAAATAATTGTCGCTTTCAATCTTTGTTCTCATTTTCCACCATCCAAAGTATCTCTTGTTCCCATTTTTGATCTTGAGGAGTAATTTTTATCCTCATCTTTGCTCTCATTTTCCACATACTTAGGGTTATGATCCCCGTCCCAAACCATTCTTAGGGGGATTTTCTCTCACGTTTTCATACCCATGGGAAATAACTTCCAATCTACAAGTGTTTTTAAATTGAGCTGTCTCCACAAGGATCCCCACTTAAAACTACTATTGGCATCCCTAGGTCTAGAGGCAAATCTAATTATTCAAGCTATGGATATCTATTTAAGAAATTAATCTCCTAACAAATACTACTTTTTCAAGCAGCAATTTGAGATCAAACTATGTACTTAAGAGCATCTAAAATTAAGCTCTCCACTTTTAGGTACTTAAGTGTGTCTTACGTGGACAAATTATTCATTTATAATTTTTTAATAATAGTATATTACAAGTACTCAATTTTTTAAATTTAACACTTAAAAAAAAGTACTTAAAAAATCTTGGAGATAACTCCGCATCATGATATTTAAAACATTGAAAGATTGTTTTAATGCTTAAAGTTGGGTGTCGTTTCCTGTACGCGACCCTTATGAGTCTTGCACCGTGGGAGAGCAATTTTTTTTTTTTGTATGCAAATTAGTTTGTAGCCATTAGATATATTTGGAAGGTAATGTTAGAAATTCTATAAGAAATATGTCAAACAAAAATTATTAAAGGGTCTTGCACCGTGTGAAATTATTAATTTTAGAAATCTGTCAAACAAAAATAAAAAAATACAATTGAGCTTGGAGTTAAATTCTATAAGAATAATTCATATATCATAAATTAATAAAGGGTCTTGTTAACAAGTGCACCGGGACACTCTTTAAGAATCCAAAATTTAGTAATTATTATTTTAAAAAGTCAACTATTACAATTTCCAATGAAGTGAATACACAACTTTTTATTAAAATTTACTATTTAAAGTGTTTAAAAGAGTGTCTGGGGGCACGCATTAACATTTCACATTAATAAACTATAAATATTATTTCTGATTATTTTATGGATAGTTCAATTCACCGAAACTTAATTATAATACAAAACTTAACCCGTTTTTCAAAATTATCTTCTTTTTTTTGTGGCCAGGGTTTGAATCTCGGATCTTGCATATATTATGCATTGTCCATATCAACTGAGATAATCTCACATGGACTTTTAAAATTATCTAAGCTCATTAATAAGTACAAATTTCTTTAGCAATTTTTATTTTGTGAATTCAAACACAGAAAACCTATTACTATTAGTACAAATTTCCAAAAAAAAAAAAACTATATAAAAAATATTCATTGACAGTAAATGAGAGTACAGTTGAATTTAATTAAAATGAAATTTAATTTTAAGGGTTTAATGGTAATTATGAAAAATCCAATTTAGGATAATAGCGAAAACACTATTTGTTAAATGTTATTCTAAATTCAATTGCGTTTTAAAAAATAATATATATGTTTAAATAATGATATATTAGTGGGTCACATATCTCCAAATCACAACCATTCAATACATTTTAAATAGATCTTAATGCTTTACATTCATTTTACACAAAAAAAAAATAAAAAAAATCCAAGTCTCCTACGGTAGGAGACCTAACAAGGTCATACACCCTAACCTAAGCCTTGATAGAACTCACAAAGACAAAGTGTGCTCCATACACAACATTTGTTTTTTCTCCTCAAAAGATGTACTTACTAGATGCCAAAACTTGTGAAGCTAAGCCTAGAAGATGGTCTAAAAAACTCGTTTACTTATCAAATATTTTTTTGTTCAAAAATCCTATAAAATATTTTACACAAATGATAGTGTGCACGCACCAAATTTCGTTTTAGTCTCTTTATATTCATATATTATATTCATCATCGGTTAAAAAAATGTAAAACTTTTGCAAAAAAGATTTCAATAATGTATTTTTTAAACCCTGTATTTGACCCATGAATTGACTAATTTGTAGGGTTCTAATCTTACCGTCCACTTGCGGGCGCCCCCTTTAAAGCCAAAACCTAACTCTGTATGGAGTTAGCACACATAAATTGGCATCAAGAAAAATCGAACATGAGACCTTGAGAGGAGTACACTCAACGTACCAAACCAACACCACTAGACCAACTTAAATGAATTTATTTCTATTATGTACTAAACATGATTGCAAGAAATAATTCGAAATTTTGAAGGATACACACGTGTTTACATAAAAGAATAGACAAAAAATATTGATAGAAAATATTTGTAGGACAATTATTCGAAGAATTTTTTTTAAAGAGATTAAAAACGAAACTTGATATATTTATAATAGCAAAAACTTATGCTAGCTTTGTAAAAAAAAAAAAAAAAAAAAAAAAAACTTATGCTAGCAAAACTAATTTTAACACACTATTTCCACCATTTTTTTTAAGAAGCTAACCTAACCCACCGAAATTGACATCACTGAAAATCAAATTTGAGACCAACACACTCTAAGATCGCAAGTGTTGTTCAACCATTTTAAAAATGATTCTCACCTAAAATGGTAGGATCTACATATATTTCTTTCGATAAGAGATTGAATATTGAAAATGCATATTTTACCCTATTTTCTTTTGCTTTTCCTTCTCTTTCTTTTATATAAAATTAATGGAGCAGTATTCTCAAACTAATTATCTCATCAATTGTAACCTAAAAAAAAAAAAGTCTCATCAATTATAAGAGTCCAATTATTTTTTTGCTGAAGATTCCAATTATTTAAATACATGTTTAATACCAGACAGACTGTCAAGAACGTGTTTAATCCAAATCCAGTGTCTCTTTTTTTAAGGGCCAGTCTTTAATGTTATACTTTATTTCCCTTCAAAAGAAATTATCTTCTTAATTTATTTCGTTTAGTATTTATATATTTGTCCAAATGAGTCTTCAATTATTTTTTTATTTAACATTGTAATAATGAATATCAGTGTATATTCAAATATTTCTTGAAGAAGACATCCAAACTAGGATGAGTCATAACATATAGAGAATTGTTTCTTTCTTTCACACTTTGTCATGATTAATCTAAGATGCAACTTCTATGCAAAAGGAGATTATATATCATGGTATAATGTAGTGATTTCAAATCTTAAGAACACACACACTTTGGAAAGTGCCCATTGTGTTCTTACATTTAAATATGGTTGTCTAGTCACAATCACATTGATCGATAAATCAATTCTCAATTAGTGAATCAAATCTTTTCAGCAGAATGGAAACTTATGATTGATATTTTTTTTTTATCTATATTATCTTTATTTCTAATTGCGGATGAAGGCATATTTATACCCCAATAATTAAACCATTTTTGTTCGGTTCATTGCTCAATTTTTTTATTTTATTTTAGAAAACGGTAGTAATCCCAAACATTTTCTTGAATGCAATAATTCCCCCTTATATACAAATAAATTTAGTCGTTTCATCACTACATGCTAGAAGTTGTAAAAATAAATACAACAACAACCAAACATTATCATACTAAGTAAGGTCGATTATATGAATCAAATTACGTCATAGTATTCTATATAAACAATATTTGCATCCAATTCGCTGACCTCTAAATCTTTTTTAATGGTTTCTCTTATAGTTTTTCTAGGTCTACCTCTTTTGACATGACTCTACTCTATCTGATCTACTCTTCTTATGACGGCATCTACATGTCTTCTCTCTACATGCTCAAATCATCTAAGCCTATTTTCTACAAACTTTTCAACTATAGGTGCAACATGGTGTCATTCCTAATCCTATCCTATTTAGTCTTACTGCTCATCCATCACAACATCCTCATCTCCACTACATTTACTTAATTCTCGCGTTGGCTGTTAACCGCCCAACACTCCGTACCATACAACATCGACGGTCTGACTGCTGTCCGATTGAACTTTCCTTTCAACTTAAGTAGTGCTTTCTTATCACACAAAATACATGAGGCACTTCTCCATTTCAATCATCCAGCTTGACTACGATGATTTACATCTGATTCTATTTCTCCGTCGTTTTGTACTATAGACCCAAAATATTTAAACCG
Source organism: Medicago truncatula (assembly GCF_003473485.1). Taxonomy (NCBI): domain Eukaryota; kingdom Viridiplantae; phylum Streptophyta; class Magnoliopsida; order Fabales; family Fabaceae; genus Medicago; species Medicago truncatula. Next base: position 2,615,003 of record NC_053047.1, on the reverse strand, counting down.
TGTAACTTAGGGTATGATATGATCTCCATCGTTTCCATGTTAATTCTTATGTAGCTAGAGTCTCGACTATCTCTCTAAGATTCATTTCTCTACGATGAAGGAACCATGCAATTGATCTTCGCATGTAGTTGCCCATGTCTTACTACATGTGATTATTTTATTACTAACTTTCAAATTTATAATCATATTGTGAACTATAATGATTGAGAAATGATATTTGAACATCCATTTAATGACAATTTTTGTGACAACTTTCTCTCTCATACTCACATTATTTTTACTTTATCTCTCTATTGTTTTGGTTTATGTGCAAATACCTACTTTTTCTTTATAAATTATGGTTGTCACAAAAGTTGTCAACCAAATTGATTGTTCAAATAACATTCCTCATAATGATTTTGATTATTATTGATACGAATTAGTTTTTCTATCCGGCTGTCAAAAAAATAGTTTTTCTATCAAGAAAAGATCAGGATTCACGAACATAATTATTTATGAAACATTGAGATCAGGACCCACATGTCAAATTAGCAACGAGTCTCATATTAAATAATCTTCTTGATAAAATAATTATATTAACACCGTAATGCCCTAATTCATTTGAGATGGACAATTATTAAACATATAATTAGTTGTCATTATGAAATAAACAATAATAAGAATGAAACTCGTTTAAAATATGAATTTGATCTCCGTTAGCTTAGCTCAGTTGGTAAGGATATTGCATATTATATACAGAGGCTGGAGTTCGAACCCCGGACACTTCCACTTCTCCACAATTAAATTCTATGAACTTTAACACTAGGCTACTTGAGCGGAAAAAAAATATATGAATTTGAAATAAAAAATATTTAATAAGAGAAAATGATCATAGGGAAATACTTTAAATTCATAAAAAAAAGTTTTTTTTTTTTTTTTTAACAATGCAAGTTATTACAAAAAAAAGGTGTGTGTGTGATTTTATAGGTGCACCAAATATGGACACCTCTAAAAAATTGTCTATGCATATATAAACCCTTACCATTGTTAGTAAAAAATTAATTTTATAATGATAAGAGTTTAAAATATATCTTGTCAAAAAAAGTTTAAAATATATAGGGTTAATAGTGCTTTTCAACCCTGTAATATATATCATTTCCGGTTTTCGCCCTTATAAAATTTTCGGTTTAATTTGCATCATCGTAATTATTTTTTTCCAAAATATCCCCCTCCCCCATCCATCCAACTCAGCAAATTCGATTACGTGGTGCTGATTTGACCTTTTTTTTCATTTTTAATTGGTCACGTGTAAAAAAATAGGCTTATTAGATCGTTTGGTCCCTTATTTAATTTCATGTTTTCATTTTAGTCCCACAATTAATAAAAATGGCGTTTTAGTCCCTCACCTTTTTATCCGTTTGCCAAATAAATCCATGACACCGCGATCAAAAAGAAGGAAGAAAGGCGAAACCCAGATATGTCAAAACCACATATCTGTCACCGCGATCTCTGACCAAAGCGCCGCCGCACACAACTCTCTCTCCAGTCAAAAAACCACAGATTTATCACCGCCATCTCCGACCAAAGCACCGCCGCACACAACTCCCTCTTTTGTCAAAACCAATCGCCACCACCACCGTCTCACCGCCGTCGAAGCAACAACCACCGCTCCCTCGTTACTCCATTGACGCCCCTCATCTACCCCCCTCTCTCTCACGATGATTCTCTCTTTATATCTCTTCCCTGCGTTTTGAAAAGAAAAATAAATCTCCATTGACGAAGATGATATGAAGTGATAATGTTGAATTTAATGTTGAGTTAATTAGGGTTAATGTTGAATTTATGTTTTTGATTTTTCCGTAATTTTTCTGGGCTTGTTGAAGGTTGTTGAGGATTATTATTAGAAGATGAAGAAGAAGAGGGAAAGAGGAACCCTGATTCTGAATTTCTAAAAAAAATGCTTTTTTTTTTATAATTGCCACGTGGCCTATTAACGGAAAAGAGATTTATTTGACGGAAGGGATTTATTTGGCAAACGGAGGAAAATGTGAAGGACTAAAACGCCATTTTTATTAATTGTGGGATCAAAATGAAAACATGAAATTAAATAAGGGACCAAAAATAATACCACATAAGATTTTATTTTTAAAATATTTGAAAATTAATTTTAAAAATTAAAAAAATCCAAAAAAACATAAAAATATTCAGATTTTTTCCGAAATAAAAAAAAAACAGAAAAATAGTCGGATTTTTTCCAAAAATTTAAAAAATTAGAAAAAAAAACTATAAGATATTTTTTTAAAATTAAAAAGATTTTAATAAATTTTGGAATTTAATTTTTAAAATACAAAAAAAAAAAATTTAAAAAAAAGGACAGATTTTTAAAAATATATTATGGAAAAAATTTTAATTTTAAAAAATATGGATACAAATTTAGAGGGTTTTGCCATCGTTGTCGAAAAATGACTTTTTTCCAAATATTTTATAAAAATTATCGAATAAAAAATCTAAATTTTTTCAAAATTTGAAAACAGATTTTTAAAATTAAAATATTTTAAAAAATCTCACCTTTTTTTTTTGTATTTTGAAAATTAAATTCCAGAATTTTTTAAAATCTTTTTAATTTTTAAAAAAATCTGAATATGTTTTCTAATTTTTAAAATTTTAAAAAAATCCTTATAATTTTTTTTCTGATTTTTGAAAAAAAATCTATTTTTTTTTATTTTTAAATTTTTTGTAAAAAGTCTGACTATTTTCTGTTTTTTTTTTTTATATTTCGTAAATATCTTAATATTTTTTGAATTTTTGAAAAAAAATTCTTAATATATTTTATTTATTAAAATTAATTTTCAAATATTTTAAAATTAAAATCTGATGTGGATTTTTTTTTTTTTACACATGGCCAATTAAAAAAATAAAAATTGATAAAAAATTTGCCAAATCAGCGCCACATCAACGTATTTCCTGAGTTGGATGGGGGAGGGGGGTATTCAGGAAAAAAATTATTTTACGAGGGTGCAAATCAAATCGAAAATTTTATTGGTGCGAAAATCGGAAATAACATATAGTACAGGGATGAAAGCACTGTTAACCCAAATATATATAATATTTTATGAAAATTTATAAACAATAGTAAAATCCACCTTATGACTAGATTCTTAGAGCTGCTTGTAACACCCCGTTTTCCCAATATAAAAATTTCTTAAACATTTATTAGAGTAAACCACATAAACAAACGAGATATCACATTTAACATAATCCAAATCAGTTAAATAACAATTTAACCAAATACTTAAACAATGCAGCGGAAAATTATTTCGAAATCCATAAATCGTTTTGGCACGTAGGGCCCATCAAAATATCTCAACAGTTAATCAATATCATAACATAACGTAATAGTTCACGTAAAAGAATGAAGCATGCATGACATATAACCCCATCCCGTTACGTATCAGAGCGACCTAGACGACTCAGTGAGGCAAGGCCACTCACAACAGCAAACTGCACACCTAAGCACGATCACCTGCAAGTTACTCATACAAAGAGCAACATTTTCAAGCAGAAGGGGTGAGATTTCATAACGCAATATTATTAATCAATATAATACGAAATCGTAATTAACATCATAATCAGTCTTAATCAACATTGCATCTTTGATAAACATTTATCACATAATCACAATTTCATTCATCATCAACAACATAAACATCTTTAAACTCGACAAATGCGACAATGCAACTTAGACACTTATATGCATGTGGTACCAATCGTCATCATAGTATTAATATACTTTAATCGTGTGGAGGACAAAGCTCCTATCGTGTGGAGGACAAAGCTCCGAACATGGTGAGGACAAAGGTCAATGAATGCTAATGCATGGACTTAAACAACAAAACATCTTAATCAACTTATCACTTATACATCCAATAATTTGGAGTTCATCATCAACTTATTTCAGACTCATGCAACATAGTTTAATAACAATTGCAGCATAATCAAATCACGTCAAGCTTAATAACAAATCATTCTCAACAATTCTTGATCAATCGACAATAATTCAAGTAAGGGCAATCAATCCATAATTCACTTCATAATCACTTAATATATCATAAAGGCTTCACAGTTCTCAGTCAATATCTCTAATAGGTCTCACTAGCACCTAGAGTTCCTTTCCTAACCAATCCAAACAGCTCAGGTCTCACAATCCTCAAAAGCACTCAGTTCTGGAAGTGATCGCGAGGCGAGTACAAGCCAGAATCCCAACTAAGGTTGTTCCAGGTTCAATCTCGTTCTAAATCATTCCCTAATCAATAGTAGGCACCTAAAGGTACTCAAAGGCATCTAAGGTTCAACTCAAAAGTCAAAAACTCAGAAAATGTCAAGCTCGCTATGGCGAGTAGGGTTGCTCGCTGTGGCGAGCTACGACTTGTAACTCGCGAGGCGAAGGGAATGGCTCGCGTCGCGAGCGATGAACATTCATCACTCGCGAGGCGAGGATCATTGCTCGCTATGGCGAGCGATGAATTTTGGCTCGGACAGAATGCAGTTTCTACACAAATTTCATCAACTAACAAGGTTCTAAGCCTAATTTCAATTCCAGAATTCATCCTAAACATATTCTAAGGTTATAGGACGGTTTCTACATCAATCTAAACAACTTTTACCGTTTGATCATCAATTTTAGGGATTTGACCTAATTTCAAAACTTTTCTAAATCAATCCTAACTTTGTCAATTATTCATCAGAATTATATCAATTAACAATACTGAATTAATAGTCTCACCCTTACCTTGTATGAAGAAAATCGCAGCACTCCTAGGTGATTCTCTCTTCTCTGGCTTTTTCTCCCTTTTCTCCAAAAACAGTCGTACGTATAATGTTTTCTAAAACTAGGTCTATCTCTTATATACCTCTTCCTAATATCTTATCTTATCTCACTATCTCCCCTAAAACTCTCTAAAATCTCAAAACAGCCCTCAACTAAATATTTTTTATATTTTTATTTTCTTATCAAATCTTATTTTATTTAACAATAAAATAAGTCTCATAATCTTAACAAATCATCAAAACACATCAAAAACAACTTAAATCATCTTAAATCAACAAAACTCACACATATATTATAAAAATATAATATAATCGCCTAAACTCGATTAAATAAATAATTAAACGAAAGTGGGCGTTAGACTGCTAATTTTATCATCTAATGTTTTATTTTTAACAAACTAAAATGATATATGATATTAAAAACTGTGATTCACCTCGCTCAAGGCGTGCAAAAGGCAAACCACCCAACATTATTTACAGTAACAAGGTGCAAAACAAGCACCACCAAAACAGCAAAACAGAGAAAAATAAATTACAAGTGGATGCCCATATAGAGAAGGGAATGATTCCACCAATCATGATAATTGTAACTAAATAATCCCTGTTTTGATTTCAACCATAAGAAAGAGTTTAGTTTAAACTTTGCCATTAAAGTAGAGATATTAGACGCCACATTTTGGAAAACACGGTCATTCCTTTCCTTCCAAAGGACCCAAACAGAGGCAAACCAAATAATTCTGAAATACATAAAAGTTGATCGAGGCAACCCTGCCATATTAGTAAGCTGAATGAAATGTTGACGAAGATCACTTGAGGAAGCGGAAGAAATACCCAACCAGAGCCAAACATGGGATGAAAGAAAGCTAAATATGTCGCAATCTAAAAACAAATGAGCTGTTGTTTCCAAATTTCCACATCCTAACACACAAACCGCGTCGACATGATGAAGAACTTGCCCTCTCATCAAATTGACCTTGGTAGGAAGTCTGTCGCGGAGAAGGCACCACACAAACAAAGACACCTTAGAAGTAATATGCTGATGCGAAATGTCATCGACTAGAGACCTATCCACCAACTCACCGAAATTAGTGAGAAAGCGATATGCTCCCCGCGCTAAATAACCACTAGAAGGATCTAACAACCACCGTCATGTATCCTTGACATTATCCTGCAAAACAATATTATATAACAACACAGAACACTCCCTCACACTCTCCTCCTCCTAAGCAAGTAAACGACGACGCCACAGGCTCTCCTACCCACCAGACGCCATAGGCTCTCCCACCTGCCGAATATCATTTAGTGTTTTTATTTTGCAGCATAGGTTTGATATAATAGAAATGTTAACTATTGTGAAAATAAAATCAATATAGATCAATTATAATCATAAAAATATTAGAAATGTTTAATTTTTATTATCATAGTCACTTAAAAAAAAATCACAAATGGTTGGTTGTGATGTACATACACTGCGAGTGAATGAAAATTAAACTCTTTTCTATTGATTTTTTTTTTAAGAGGTTAAAATAAAATATATTACCAACAAAAAGTGTCTTTCCTAGCACAAGGTGTACTAGGGAGAAGACAACAAAGTGAACAAAGTATTTACAGACACATCCTGTACAAAAAGCAAAACAGGAAAAGAAATAACTTTTAACCTATGCTCAGCATGGTGAAAGGACTAAGCCACCAACCATGACAATTGAAGAGAATAGTAGGAAATTTCACCTTCAACCACCTAAAAGCAAGGGACTTAATCTTGTCGACAACCTGTATTACTTAGTATTCATTGTCGTTGAAGATCGTATTATTTATTTCCTTCCAAATTTCCCAAACCGAAGCAAACCAAATGACCTGAATGATCGAGCGGCACACCTTAGAGATATCATTGCTATAACTGAATTGATTAAAATGGTCCGACACATTATAAGGGATGACCGCAACAATGCCAAGCCACTTATAAATTAAGTGCCAAACAGACCCAAAAACATTACAATGTAAAACTAAATGATGGGATGATTCTTCTAAACCACATCCAGCCACACACATTCTGGAATCATTTTCAATGACACCTCGATGAAGCAAATTGTCTTTTGTTGGCAACCTGTCTCGGAATAACCGCCAAGCGAACAACAAAATCTTAAGAGGGACATCCTTATGCCAAAGAGAGGAAACAGCCACCGGTTGCACATTAGGATGTTGAGTAGTCAGGAAGTTATAGGCACTACGAACATTAAAAGCTTTAGAGCTATTGAAACTTTTTTTTTTTTTTTTTTTTACAAAGCTATTGAACCTTTTGAATGTGATGTTTTTAGTTTTTATTCTTTTCTTTTTTTTAGGTGGAATTTTTGTTTTTATTCTTAATTAAACTCCAACACCAACATAATATTTGAGATGAGGGAAAGGAATATTAGCAACAAAAAAAATAGGAAAGGGAAAGCTATGGCTAGCTGTCTTCAAACTTATAGTGATAATAGAGAAATACTTTCTTGTCGATTGCATGCAAATCCTTCTTTATGAATTTTTTTTGAAGGATTCTATATGAAATTTTTAGTTGTCCATATATTAGAGGAATATTACAACAACAAAAAATAAATAGAAGTATATTTTTAATTGTCCATGCAATTCCCTTTTATTTTCAATTTGCAATAAGCATGGGTCTGATATGGATGTACTATATACTTAAAAGTGCTTTTTTGCTTATAAATGTGATCAGAGTGAGTATAAGAACAAGGGGGACATACAAAATTTTGCGAATTATAGAGAATTAAACTAATGAGTCAAACCATATCAGTTGGTTGGACAATGCATCAAATATGCAAGGTTCGGGGTTCAAACCCTGGCCACAACAAAAAAAAATCATAAAGTTACGGGAAAGGGTGATTGAAGGAAGATTAAGAAAAGAGACTCGAGGAATGGATAACCAATTTGGTTTTATGTCTGTAAAGTTGACTATGGAAGCGACTTACTTAGTTCGACGTATGGTACAACGATATCAGACGGGTAAAAAATACTTGCACTTAGTTTTCATTGATTTGGAGAAGGCGTATGATAGTGTGTCGAGAGAGGTTTTGTAGAAAGTGTAACACCCAAGGCTGACGAGGGCGGGGAGTGGTCGCCGGTACACAAGGCACGACAATGAGCGGCTCCTGACAGTTTCTAGAGGAACCGAATCACACCGGAATGAGAGGGTTCCTGAGGCCGTGTAGGTTTGGGACTGCATGGTTGAATGAAGACTTATAAGAATTGTTTGGTACTACCCATATCAACAAGATGCATCTTCTTTTCGGTAGCTCATTCCATAAGAACTCCACAATTAAGCGTGCTTAATTTGGAACAATTTTGGGATGGGTTACTGGGAAGTTTCCTAGTAAGCGTGCAAGTGAGGACAAAACACGTTGAGAAGACTCGTGTTGGTTTGTGGGGTCAGTCGGCAATCCTGAAAGCTGTCTGGGATGTTACAGAAAGCCCTAGAAAAAAAAAGGGGGTTAGCATTGCCTATTTTAGAGCTATCAAGGATATGCATGAAGGAGCTTCGACTAGTGTGAGAACACAGGATGGGGCTACCGAAAATTTTTCCATAACAATATTGCACCAGGGTCAACCGTAAGTCCTTATCTTTTTTACTTTAGTTTTGGATGTACTTACATAACACATCCAAGTGTTAGCATCGAGATGTATACATTTTGCGGATGACGTAGTCTTGCTTGATGAGTCGAGTGAGGAACTGAACGGGATGCTAGAGACTTGGAGACAAGCCTTAGAAGCGTATGATTTTCATCTGCGTAGAAGCAAGACAGAGTATATGAAATGTAATTTCAGCAAAAGGAGAAGTGGACCGATCATACAAAAATGATAACAAATTGTGCCACGTTAGTTTGAGTCTACCTCATGTTAATAGAGAATGGATTCTCTCAAGAGTAATGCTCTCGAATTTTCTCAGTTGTTACATGTTTAATATGGCTGATCCGTTGGTGTGCAGACCTCAATCAATATACACAACTGACCATAGCAGATAAACCATTGAGGTCCATGCTTAGACTTAGACTGGTTTACATTATTAATTTATTAAGTTATCTCAATTAATTAACATGCACGGCTCTTCAAAAAAAAATATTAACATGCACAGCTTCAAATCGTCATTAATGACGCTTTAACAGATTCATTATTTATAAAAAAAAGTTATAGAAAAAACATATTCCTTAGTATTAATATTATATTATAAAGTCAAAGACTCAATAAGAGATTATTAACAATATATTTACTATATACACCCTCCTTATAATAAGCCACTCCACGTTTTGTCATGAATCACTCACAACCTTTTTCTCTTACTTTTTTTTTTCCTTGTCCCCACCACCACTCCACACAGTCTTTTCCACTCTCTCTTTACCTATAAAATCACACAAAAACATTGCAACATAGCATATAACAAACAAAACCATTTAAAGCTTGGTTTTGGAACCAAGTACAAATATATAATATAGTTGTAGAAAAATCTTACTCTATTGGTTTTTTTGTCTTATCATCAGAATAGAAAGAGTACTTGTTGTTGTGATTGCAAATGGGTGGTGGTGATCAGAAAAATGTTTCCATTAATGTTAAGAAAAAGAAAAATGGTTCTTTTAGGTCCATTTTCATGCATGCTGATGTTCTTGATTGTTTTTTCATGGCTTTTGGTTTGATTGGTGCCATTGGTGATGGACTAATGACTCCTTTGGTTTTGTTTATCACAAGCAGAATTATGAACTCTATTGGTACTATTTCTGGCTCATCAAGCACCAATTTTGTACATAACATCAATGAGGTTTTTTTCTCTCTTCTCTCTAGCTTAACAAATACAATTTAGATTCTTTATTAACCAAATCTCAAAGTTAGATTAATCTATTATTGTATATTTTAGTGTATATTATTATGTACTTTTAATCTATGATGAAAATATGTGTGGCCTTTTACTTACATAAATTCTATAACAGTTTCTTCATGAGAGAACATTAAAGAAAATAATATATAGTAGCATTATAGGATATTTGGTTTGACTTTATTAACTTTGTGATGCAGAATGCTCTTGTTTTGTTATATTTGGCATGTGCCTCTTTTGCTGCTTGCTTCCTAGGTGAGTTTTTTGTTTTGTTACCATTTTGGTTTTTGTTTTTCTTTAATTTGGATATTGAATAGGACTAAATTGATGGTTTATTCACAACTCTCCAATTTAATCTCTAAAGTATATAAATATAATAATTAGTAGTACCTAAAGTTATATAAAATCTGTTAGTTAAGTATCCACTATTAAGATGTTAAGGACTAACATGACGGATTTTCACATACTTTAGGGATATGTGTTAGGGGTTATATTAGAGAGAAAGTGATATTTTGAGGACTAAACTGATAATTTATTCTTTCCAAATGATACACAAGTATTAACATTGTACCCTCGTTTTACTTTGTGAGGAACTTCAGAGGGTTATTGTTGGACAAGAACAGGTGAAAGACAAGCTGCAAGAATGAGAGCTAGATACTTAAAAGCAGTTCTAAGACAAGAAGTAGCATACTTTGATTTGCATGTTACAAGCACATCAGAAGTCATCACAAGTGTCTCTAACGACAGCCTAGTGATTCAAGATGTTCTTAGTGAAAAGGTATAAAAAATAAAATTTGTTTTACTTTATATCAATTTTTATTTTATACAAGGATGAAAATAGATCAGGTCAGACAAGTCAAACTTTGATCAAATAAGTTAGGCATGTTATAAAAGTTCAAGGTATGCGTCTGATCTATTACTTGGCATAGGCTATTTTTAAGGAGTGCTTCTTTTCTGACCACTAGGTTTTAAAAAACCACACGAGTTAGAAAAATATACTTCTGAAGTTAATTAGGGGTCGGGAAAGAATCTCCCCATTTAAGGGTTTCTCGTGGCCATTTATAAAATCTAACTAGGCCTAAAAGCTTATTTACAGACCTACTTTACATTTAAGTTTCTATAATTATGTGTTGTTAATTTATTCTAACTTAAAAATTATATAGGTTCCAAATTTTTTGATGAATGCATCTATGTTCATTGGAAGCTACATAGTGGCATTTGCATTGTTATGGAGATTAGCAATTGTTGGGTTCCCTTTTGTGGTACTACTTGTGATTCCTGGTTTCATGTATGGGAGAACTTTGATGGGATTGGCTAGAAAAATGAGAGAAGAGTACAATCAAGCCGGTACAATAGCAGAACAAGCAATATCTTCAATTAGAACTGTTTATTCCTTTGCAGGAGAAAGCAAAACCATAGCTGCTTTCTCTAATGCTTTGGAAGGATCAGTGAAGTTGGGATTGAAACAAGGCTTAGCTAAAGGCTTGGCCATAGGAAGCAATGGTGTTGTTTTTGCTATATGGTCCTTTATGTCCTTTTATGGTAGCAGAATGGTCATGTATCATGGTGCTAAAGGTGGTACTGTATTTGCTGTTGGAGCATCATTAGCACTTGGTGGATTGTAAGTATATCTTTACCCTTTGTATCATTTTATTCAATTCATACTATTATGAAAAATTAAATCATGGATGCAAAATAAGAGACAAAAATCATTAAGTTATTCTGTAAGTGTTAGAGACGCCACCCTTGCCAGTAATAAATTTGAGAAAATAAACCAATTTAAAATCACGCGTGACTGTGTCGACACTAGACACACCTTCAATAAAAAAATGTCGTTGCTAAATAGTTGTTAATTATATAATTTTTTCTTATGTGGTAGGGCTTTAGGAGCTGGTTTATCAAATGTGAAGTACTTCTCAGAAGCAAGTGTTGCAGGAGAAAGAATAATGGAAATGATAAAAAGAGTTCCAAAGATAGATTCTGAAAACATCGAAGGTGAAATTCTAGAGAAAGTCTTAGGGGAAGTTGAGTTCAACCATGTTGAATTTGTGTATCCATCAAGACCAGAAAGTGTGGTCCTAAATGATTTTTGTTTAAAGGTTCCATCAGGGAAAACGGTTGCATTAGTAGGAGGAAGTGGTTCAGGAAAATCAACAGTTGTATCACTTTTGCAAAGATTTTATGATCCAATTGGTGGAGAGATTCTTCTTGATGGAGTTGCTATTCATAAGTTGCAACTTAAGTGGCTTAGGTCACAAATGGGTTTAGTAAGTCAAGAACCTGCTTTGTTTGCAACAAGCATTATGGAGAATATACTTTTTGGAAGAGAGGATGCTACATATGAAGAAATCGTGGATGCTGCTAAAGCTTCTAATGCTCATAATTTCATTTCAATGTTGCCACAAGGATATGATACTCAGGTTAGTGTTAATTACTTTTGTCACATTATGCTATTAATCAAATATAATAGAATTTTCGTAAGATATGATACTTGGGTTAGTGCTAATTGCTTTTGTCATTAATATGCTATTAACCAAATATGAGTAATTAAGTGGAATTTTCCTTAGATATGATACTCATGCAGTGCTAGCTTCTTTTCTTATGATGCTACTTGCCAAATATTTATAAATGGAATTTTCTTATTCTAAAAAAGCAAATAGATATTTAAGTTGTTGAAATTGTAACAACCAACCAATTTAGCCCTCACAAAATTTTAATTTCTTAAATTGTAAAATATCAATCAATTTAGTCTTTTTTATTTCATAACTTTAAATTGATGAGACCCTTACAAATTTTAAGGATTAAAACATCTATTTATCCATTCTAATAAGACGAAAGATAAAGCGATGGTTCTAAATTTTAGTTGTGGTTCCAACAATATTGTGAACCTTAATATTATGATATGAAATGCGGACAAATGTTGCCGACGAGGCTGCAGTTGTTGTTGCAATGTCGTTGCAGAAACCTCAAATTTTTTATATTGCAGCCACAATTGCTATTGTAAATGCAATTTTTAACTATGGTAGGAGAGTAGAAGATGAACTAAGATAATTAATTTCCATATGCCATGGTGCTATATACAACTTAAAATATGTTGACTTTTAACCCATTTGCTAACAGAATCGATGACAAGAATACCATGGAAATATGGAATAAGTAGCATGAATAATTCTCCCTTTTATTTAATAATATATCCATCCATGTGAAATCTGTTACACTACGATTTTGTACTGTAAAACATTTCCTACTAATTCATAATATGGTAGTCCACAAACATGAAGCACCTTATCTTTCCCTTCCAAGTTGCATGACTGGAATTGCCTTTTTGGGGACAAATTGAATATTCAATTCCAACATATCTTGACTAGATCAAATTATTACCTAGCATTTCTTTCCAAAAAATATATACTATATCTTAATACTACTTTCAAGTCTATTATTGAAACTTTATCTTGAAAATATAATTTTTTACTATTATCTTAGCAATAACTACATAATTTTTTTATACAAACTTACTAATTTTAACATTTTAACCAATACCTCGAAACACTCGTTAACATTCTCATTTAAAATATATGGTTGCAAAGTAGACTTTGTTACAAAATAGAGTAATGCTAGCAACACTCTCTCTAATACTCACTTTTTTATTGGTTTAAACCATTGTGGGTCTACATTTTGAAAATTAAACCTAAACAAAGTGGTGGGACATACATTGAATTCATTCAATAAAAGAGTGAATGTTAAAAAAAATGTTGAAAAATGAGTGTTGCTACCGTTCCTCGATTAAATATGTTGATCTAATTATTAAACAAACTCCAAAAATATATGTGCAAAACCATTCAAAATGTGTGATTTTTATATTCCCTACACGTTAGCTATTATAGTAAGAATCAAAATATAAACAACATGAATTGGCTAGTAGTGAAGCCGTATATATAACTAACATTATCTATTCATTTATAGAAGTGATTCATTGAATGCAAACCATCTGAAACGTAATATAACAGGACATTAGTAGTTGACTTCCCTAATTAATTAATTAACTAATAAACAATGACTACACTATCATTTTCTTTACACCGCATGTATTTCTAGTTATACCCTTATGACTACTCTTCACGTATACTTATACTCACATGAAATTGTTATTTTATTTATTTTGAAGGAAGGAATGAACTTGTTATTTTCAAAATGTATATATAAGTCGTACATGAACAGAAGTTAAGTATGGGTTAAAATTAATTTTGTAACGTAGTTTACGTATGATTCTCAAACATTGTTACTAGCAAAAAATCTTGATTAATTAATTAATCCAATTCTTTACAATTTATTTCTATTTTTTTTTTTTGTAGATAGACGAAATGGCAAAGCCATTATAAAGTCATTAATTAAGTTTAAATTAAGATGTTAATGTTTATTACTACAGGTTGGGGAGAGAGGAGTTCAGATGTCAGGGGGACAAAAACAAAGGATTGCCATTGCAAGAGCCATAATAAAAATGCCTAAAATTTTATTACTAGATGAAGCAACAAGTGCACTTGATTCTGAATCCGAACGAGTTGTTCAAGAAGCTCTAGACAAAGCGGCGGTTGGACGCACCACCATCATCATCGCTCACCGCTTATCAACCATCCAAAATGCAGACATCATTGCAGTTGTCCAAAATGGTAAGATCATGGAAACGGGATCTCACGAAAGCCTCATGCAAAATGAAAATTCTCTTTACACCTCCCTCGTTCGTCTCCAACAAACTAGAAATGATCAAACTGATGACACTCCATCTATCATGAATAGAGGTCACATGCAAAACACGAGTAGTCGTAGACTCGTAAGTCGTTCTAGCAGCTCTTTCAACTCAATGACACATGGTGGTGATGATATCCTTAATTATAACAATGTTGTTGAAGATATTGTTAATAATGTTGTTGTAGTTGATGATCGCAATAATCATAATAGTATAAATAATACGAAAAAGGAGAAGGTCAAGGTTCCTTCGTTTCGAAGGTTGTTGGCTATGAATGTGCCTGAATGGAAGCAAGCATGTTTGGGTTGTATAAATGCAGTTTTATTCGGTGCAATTCAACCTGTATATTCGTTTGCATTGGGGTCGGTTGTATCAGTTTATTTTCTGGAGGACCATGATGAGATTAAGAAGCAAATTAGGATCTATGTGTTTTGTTTTCTAGGGTTGGCTGTTATCTCATTGGTTGTTAATGTACTTCAACATTATAGCTTTGCTTACATGGGAGAGTACTTGACTAAGAGGGTTAGAGAAAGGATGTTTTCCAAGATACTCACTTTTGAAGTTGGTTGGTTTGATGAAGATCGAAATTCTACAGGTTCTGTTTGCTCTAGACTTGCCAAAGATGCTAATGTGGTATGTTCTCTTCAATTTCTGTTTAACTTTGCATGTTCTACTAGAGATATATAATATCACAACTATATATTAAGAACTTAATACACTAACTGAATATCACAACTATTTCTGTTTAACTTAATACACTAACTTAGTTGCATAAAATATACCTCTATGTTCTCAATTTTCATAACAAAATATCAATTTCTTATATGTTTTCAAGTTTTAATATACATATTAATAAACCTAACAAAATAGTTTTCAATATTTTCTATACTAATCTTCTTTATAAAATGAAAACAAAATAACGAGAGTAAGTATTATTTTTATAGTAAAAGACTATCAAACCGAAGACATTGGTTATTGTTAATACAACATATGAACATACAAGAAAACTGCTTTTTAGCGTCGGTCAGAAACCCACTATAACAGGACTAAAACCGACGCTAACACTAATTTAGCGTCGGGGTGGGGCAAGCAAAAAACTCGAGGCTAACGTTGCGTCGGATTTCTGGACTCCAAGGCTAACGTAGCGCGGTTATATAACACTAATGTGTGTGACCCATTCAATTGGCACTAAAATTACAAATTTCTAAGAAATGATCTTACCTTTTGGATTATCATTTCATATTAACTTCGTTCTATTTACTAGCTTCCAAGAATCTTTCAATAACATGGTTTTTATTTTTTCAGTCATTGATTGTTACTGTTCTTCATTTTGAGGAATGTATAGTGACAAATGATCTTATTATTATTTTTTAGAAAAGATGAAACGCATTGTCGGTGTAAACTAATTATAGACCGACGTCTAATGAGAATTAAACATTTTACGGTTATTTTTAAATTGTGATGACCAAGTGAGCTTACATGATAATATCGCGAGTTCTAGCTTAAACACGACATATAACTATTTTACATTAATAGTGTGCATCCCCATTAAATTATTTTTTTTAACAATTTTCTTCAAATTAATTACACAGGTAAGATCTTTGGTGGGTGATAGATTGGCTCTAGTGGTACAAACAATTTCAGCAGTGGTAATAGCATTCACAATGGGACTAATCATTGCATGGAGACTCGCCATTGTTATGATAGCAGTTCAACCAGTTATCATATGTTGTTTCTATACAAGACGTGTCCTTCTTAAGAACATGTCAAGCAAAGCCATCAAGGCCCAAGATGAATGTAGCAAAATAGCTGCTGAAGCAGTTTCAAATCTAAGAACCATCAATGCTTTTTCATCTCAAGATAGAATTCTCAAAATGCTTGAAAAAGCACAACAAGGACCAAGCCATGAAAGTATTAGACAGTCCTGGTTTGCAGGTATTGGACTTGCATGTTCACAAAGTCTCAATTTTTGTACTTGGGCTTTGGACTTTTGGTATGGTGGAAAACTTGTGTCGCAAGGTTATATCTCGGCTAAGGCTTTATTCGAGACTTTTATGATTTTGGTAAGTACAGGAAGAGTTATTGCTGATGCAGGTAGCATGACAAATGATCTTGCTAAAGGCTCTGATGCCGTTGGATCGGTTTTTGCAGTCCTCGATCGGTATACAAAAATAGAGCCTGATGATTTAGAAAGTTACCAAGCTGAAAAGTTAATAGGAAAAATTGAACTTCGTGATGTATATTTTTCATATCCAGCTAGACCTAATGTTATGATTTTTCAAGGATTCTCGATTAAAATTGATGCAGGAAAATCAACGGCTTTGGTAGGGGAAAGTGGTTCTGGAAAATCGACAATCATAGGACTAATTGAGAGATTCTATGACCCACTTAAAGGGATAGTGACAATTGACGGTAGAGACATAAAGACATATAATCTCAGGTCATTGAGGAAACACATTGCCCTTGTGAGTCAAGAACCAACATTGTTTAGTGGTACCATAAGGGAAAATATTGCATATGGAGCTTATGATGATACGGTTGATGAGAGTGAGATTATAGAGGCATCAAAGGCTTCAAATGCTCATGATTTTATATCAAGCTTAAAAGATGGTTATGATACTTTGTGTGGTGACAGAGGAGTTCAACTTAGTGGTGGTCAAAAACAAAGAATTGCAATAGCTAGAGCTATATTGAAGAATCCAGAGGTGTTGCTTTTGGATGAAGCAACAAGTGCACTTGATAGTCAATCTGAGAAATTAGTCCAAGATGCTTTAGAAAGGGTTATGGTTGGAAGGACAAGTGTGGTTGTAGCACATAGGTTGAGTACTATACAAAATTGCGATTTGATTGCTGTTTTAGACAAGGGAAGTGTTGTTGAGAAAGGAACACATTCATCTTTGTTGTCTAAAGGGCCAAGTGGAGCTTATTACTCTTTGGTAAGTCTACAAAGAAGACCAACCAACATTACTATTGATTCTTCACATGAAATCAACTAAATAAACAATATCAAGTTTTTCATGGTTGAAGGGAGAAGCAACAAAGAATTGATTATGTGTTGTTGTTGTGGTAATTGGCGAAATTAATTGAAAAGAAAATTGAGAAGAGGTTTAAGGAGATTGTTTGCTCCTTTAGCTTCCAAAAGTTTTCATCTGTACAATCATCAAAATTGTTGGTTTTTCAAACATAGCACAATTCCTATGTTAATTACGGTTCTATTGTAATATAGTTACATCTTTTTTTGACTATGTATAGTCTTTTGTCTCTATATCATATATGGTTAAAATTGTGGCTCCTACCTTGAAAATAAGGGGAGTTAGGGAGATGACACTTATTGAAAATTATATTAATATTGTTAATATGTCAATTTTGAAGTAAAATATTTCCTAACAATTTAATGTAAAACTTTCTTCGTCCATTATAACCAAGATGTTATCAATTCTATTTCAAATGATTTTCATACCTCACTCTTTGGAAAATTAGTTAGAAGCCCCAAAGAATTTTTCAATCTCTCTCTAATATGATAATGTACACTCATGTGAAACTAAGAAAGATTTGAAGAGTAGATGGTGTTTATCAGTCAATAACATTCTAATCACATGACAATCCTAAAAGTACTTATTGGATTGACTATTAGTAACATTTATGTAATAGAATTTCTGCAATTTCAACTAAAACTTTTAGCTATAGATTGGCTGCAAATTTGCTACTAATTAGCTACTAAATGAGTAACAATTTTTAAGTGTTGCATGTAATACTCTCAAGTGTTACTGAAATCATTTAGTAACACGGGCTTTACCTAACATTTGTCAAATATTATAAGATCTAAATAGTAACATTTGTTTTTAATTTAGTTACAGTTTAGAAATGTTATTAAATCTCATATATGTTGTAGTGCTATATAAACACTTTTTGCCATGCTTAGGTCATGACTATCTTCAAAATATATATTACTTATCCTTATTGTATCATAATATTTGACATGCTGTCATTTTGCTTTTTGTAATTAAGATACGGCTTCAATGCTTCAAGAACGTCTTATGGCATGTCCAAGCATTCAAATACACAAGCAATATAAAATTACATTCATTGTATGTTCTTTGAAAGATTTGTTGCTTCACATTGAAGCTATATATGGTGAGTCATGTGATTTGTATTAATTTCTAGCACAAATCATATAAAGTTAATTCAAGTAGATTTCCTAAAGCTAAAGAATATGAGTGTGATTCAGTTGTCATGTATATTTGAATGTGCTAAATCAGCTATATGTTATTAGGACCAATCATTAAGGTGGAAAATGAGTAGTAGAATGATAATGCTCCTTAAAAATTCGTTCAATAAAGAGGGCCAAAGTCCAAATGAAAATGTGTTTTTACCTTTTTTTTTTTCAAGTAGTCTTCACTTTTTAAGATAATAAAGGGGATCTGGAGTTCGAACTACGACCCCTACATATAATAATGTATTATTTCTGTCAACTGAATTATGCTCACACAAAAATAATAAAAATGTATATTATTACGAGATTAACTTATGATGGACTTGTTAATTTAAAGGTAAAAAAAATAACAATATGAATAGACTAACATTAAAAAATAAGTTAGCAAGCTTACTCCCAATTGCTTTTTTTATTCCTTGTTTTTAAAACAACAGTAATATATAGGTAGACAAAGGATAATTATCTAAATTTCATCTAATTTCATTTTTAACATGTTTTTTGCTTCTTTTTTGTTACGAAACTGGTCGTTTAACTACCTTCTTTTTTTGACCAAACAATTGGGATTTAATAGAGTGGTTTTTTCAAAATTTTAATCATTTTAACGGAATAAATTGTGATGAACAGATCTTGATTAAATCGTTAATCAAAAATCAAACACATATACTTAAACACTTTAAGGATTTACGTGTTTACATCTTGAAGCGCGGATCCACTAAAGTCGAATGTTAAAAGTGAGTGATCACAAGTATCGCTCAATGACAACTCCTCTACTTAGTTCACATGATAATGATATGTGTGTAATTACCCTTTTGCCCTCATGTATTTATTGAACAAAAGATATAGTGTATCACCCTTATTAATTCAATATTGGGCCCTTAGACATTTCTCATGTTATGTAGGAGGGGAAAATTCAATCTAGGTCACTCATGTCCCTTAGCATGATTCGGGAGTACCAATCAACTGACTTTATAGTCATCCTGTTATAGATAACATTTGAACGACAACAAAGTACCGGACTCCTACATCTAGAGTACATAATGATTTCAGGTCAAATAGTGGAATACACAACTTGTCACTATGAGAATAACTTATGATACTTAAACAACATTCTATGTAGTATTTTCATGATGTGTCAATCAAATATAAATATTACTCCTAATATTTATATCTATGTGAATACATGATAACTCTTAATCAATGATTCATGAGATGTGATCATCAATCTACCCATATAATAGTATCAATGGCTTACTACTATCCTATTTCCACTACTAGAAAAAGCAAAATTAACGAGGGAAATTAGTGACGAAAAAAATGAAATTCCTCACAAATTCCTTGGTCGCAAAATTTAGTGACGGAATTAGAGAGGAATTTTACGTTTTTCCACACTAAATTTCCCTCACTAATTTTTGTTTTTTTAGTAGTGTTCGTAATAAAGATTTTGACTACATATACTTTAAAAATAATGTCCTTTAGTTTAATGAGGTCTCAAATTCAATCCATGTAGATTGCCTATTATGCATTACTTTAACACAAACATAATATCTTTTTTTTCAATTCATTATTTTTAGTCGACTCATTGACGGGTCATCTCCTTGGTACTAGGTAAAGCGCCTCCCATAGAGAGGAAGATCAAATAAAACATTATTTTCAATAATCTGATTCAATTGAGAAAACCCGTCATATCCGGGACTTAACGCCCTATTCCTTCGCTCATCAGTCGTACAAATAACATGGAAATCACCACAAACACACCAATTAGCCTCCCTTTTGTTGTTAATAACAACACCCAGCCGTAGCCTCCCATTAGCAATAAAAAATTCAATGTGGGTCGTTACAAAGCGGCCTTGCCTTGAATTATCAAAGCAAAAGCAAAACTCAAAGTAGCCAACACCTTAACTACCTAAGCATCCCATAAGGTCAGAGTGCCTCCTAATTCTCTAACTGTTGGCCTATAAGAAAAACCAAACCCATTTGAACCCCAAATAGTTGCGCAAACATACTCTTCTATAACCTCCAATTTTGTCTCTTGAATACACAAAACCATTGGGCATTGTGTCTTAACCAAATCCAAAAACATCATTTCTCGTCTTTCATCGCCCAAACCTTTAACATTGTAAGTAATAAGCTTCATTGATATATCAACAACATATATATGATTTAGTAACACTTCAAAATTGTAACTAAATCAAAAACAACTGTTACTATTTAGATCTTGTAACATTTGACAAATGTTAGGTAAAGCCCGTGTTACTAAATCATATATATGATTGTTAGTTTGTGCGGGTTATATAACCCATAACCCGCACAAACTAACAATCGTCTAAACCTCCAATAACCCTATATTTCTCACCCTCGCCTCCTCCTTCACCCTTTTGTTGCCCTCTATCTTCCACTCTAGAAAGAGCATTAAACATATTAGCCATATCACCATAAACTTCACCCCAGTAGGCTTACCAATATCACAAACATCTTGCACAACCACATCAAATTTAACATGAACTATACCTATTTTGACAATCGCTGTTAGTATATGAAATAGAGTTTCCAGCTAACAATGAAACC
This sequence comes from Medicago truncatula, assembly GCF_003473485.1. Lineage (NCBI taxonomy): Eukaryota > Viridiplantae > Streptophyta > Magnoliopsida > Fabales > Fabaceae > Medicago > Medicago truncatula. The sequence continues at coordinate 2,593,814 of NC_053047.1, read as the reverse complement.
TCATTACCATGTGCTACAATCGCCGTTCATATTATATTCATCTCTTGTTAAAAAATTCTAAACTTTTGATTTATCAAATATATTAAACATGTCTGCATAAATAATTCAAAACATTGAACGGTGCACACGAGATTACATAAAAACATAGACAAAAAAATACTAATTCAAAATATTTGAAGGAACTTTTTTTGAAATAAGTTTTAAAGATATTAAATATGAAATTTGATATATTTAAATAGCAAAAACTCAGAGTAATGTTATCAACACAACTTTTAACACATTATTTTCACCATTTTGAAAATGATTTCCACATAAAATATTGCCATCCACGTGTATTTTTTTAAAATAAGAGATTGAATGTTTAAATTAGTATGTTAAAATATGTGTTCTAAGGTCATCGTGAACTTAGCTCATTTGATAAGGATAATGAATAATATATGCAGGGTCCAGATTCCCAAAACATATATGCAAAGTCCAAGGTTCGAACAAAATACGTGTTCTAAGCATTATTTAACACTATTTTCTTTTGCTTTTCCTTCTCATTCGCTTGTTTATTCTTCTCATTTGGTTGTTTCAAATCAATGGAGCAGTACTCCCAAATTTGTTCTTTGATCAATAGTAAGAGTTCAAATATGTTTTTTTTTGTCTTAATATATATGTTAACCGGTGCCCCTGGAGCACTAGTTAAGGAACTAAAAATAGAAAGAAAATTTAAGTTTTGCATTGAAAAGAACACTTTTTTAACTTTAAAAAAAGTACTCCCTCCGTCCCGCAATAAATGATCTGTTTGAAAATGTGCAATTTTGACCTAACTTACTTTGACTATATTTTTCTACTAATAAACAAAGATAAATAATATCATATAAGATGTCGTTAGATTCGTCTCGATGAGTATTTTCAAAATATCAAATTTTCATAATTTTTTTCAATATATTATTCAAGATATTTAAACTCAAAATTACGCATTGGTATGCGTAATTAGGTCAACTGTGTCACTTATTAAGGGACGGAGGGAGTAGAATACACAATTTCCAATACAATATTTTCTTTTATAATTCCTTAACCCGTGCCCCAGGAACATTGGTTAACATTTTCTTTTTTTTTAGGTAAGAGTTTACTAAAGATTCCAATTAATTACATACACGTTTAATACCAGACTGTCACAAACGTGTTTAATCCAAATCCAATCTCTTTTAATCTTATTTTTTGAGAGGCAAATCTCTTTAATTTTTTTTTTTTAAGGAATCATCTTCTTTATTTTCTGTACTTTATTTCCCTTTAAAAGAAATCATCTTCTTTAATTCACTTAGTATTTATATACTTGTTCAAATGAATCTTCAAGTATTCTTTAATTTTACATTGTAATAATGAATTTCAGTGTATATTCAAATATTTCTTGAAGAAGACAATCAAACTAGGATGGGTCATAACAATCTCCTCCAATATGGAGAATAGTTTCTTTCACACTTTGTCATGATACAACTCCTATGCAAAAGTAAACGAGTAGTTACTTCAAATTCATATTTTAGTAGTTTGCAATGTAAACGAGTTTCATTCTTATTATTGTTTAGTTCATTATGAACACTAATTATATTGAATAATCGTCCATCTCAATGAATTAGGGCATTGCAGTGTTAATTAATAATTTGTATCAAGAATATCATGTTGACATGATAGTTATTGTTAATTTGACATGTGGATACGTATCTCTAAGTTTTGATAAATAATTTAGGTTCGTGATCTTATTAAAAAACTAATTCGTATCACATCTATCTAAGTTGTACTTGAAAGTTATTACTAAAAATAATCGTATATAGTAAGACGTGGGCATTGTAAACTATACCCAAAGAGTTGAGAAAAATAAATAGAGTAAATTACATTTCCTTCTCCTTCAAAATGCTTGAACTCTACACTTTACTCCCTCAATTTTTATTTTTTTTATTTCTAACTAGCATCCAGACGGGCACTCCCGTGCCCGTCTGTCCGTTTTTTCTACTGCGCTAACGTATTTATATATTTGATATTTCTTTGTATAAATTGTTTTTAATTTATATGTATTTGATTCAAAATGAAGGAGGAATGTGTACATTTTTTAACCCTTATGCAATGCCACTACTTCCTCACTCTTTCTCTTTATTCGTGTCTATATTCTCTAGTTCTTGTTTTTGCTCCTTTAGTGTGTAGATGGACACTCTCGTGTCTGTTTGGCTGCTCTTTTATGTTTTATTGTTGCGCTAACGGGTATATATATTTGAATATTTTTCTTTGTGTAATTTAATTACAATTTATCTACCATTTAAATATTTCACAAACCATCAAGTGAGATGTTTCTTTGTTGTTGATCTAAGAAACCTACTTAATGAAAAGAAGAGAAAAAACATGATATGTATTACCTCCGTCCCTAAATATAAGACTTTTTTGAGGAAGTTTTTTTGTCTATTTTTATAAGACATCTTTGGTATTTTCAAGTATATTTATTAATTCTTTATCAACATACTCCTATTTTTTTTTTTCTTCAACGAGCATTAAATACTATATTGAAAACATACACTAACCTACTCTCTTAAAGAATAAAAGTGTAAAAACAATAGCGATTACAAACAAATTTATTATCACTTTTAATATAACTTTTAAATTCAAGTCAAATTAAATAGCACAACAAATGATGTTGGCATTCGCTTCATGGAAACTAGAAGTAGGTTTCTAACTAATTTTCAACTATTTAATACCTCATTTTTCCAATTTGATCTGAATCAAGGAAACTACAACTCTTTAGTCAATGAAAATATATTTAGAGTTTAAAAATGTCAAGTATATTTTGACACTATTCCATATTGTGTCTCATAATACTTGAACTTACATATATTCATTTCATCACTACTTGGCATTTTCAAACATCTGTGTGCTTCATTTTCATGTTTCTTTGTATATTCTCATTGTAATTTCAACTATATTGTCTTTCTTTTATAAAGTTTGGTTATACTCTTAATTCCCTTTTTGATTCAAGAAACATGCAGTTCTTCGATACATAAATCAAAATTGTTTAATATATCCAAGCAAGAGAACCAAAGAAAAATGATATAATAATCTCGTAACTCAGAAAATTACTACACTCAATTCGTAAAAAAAAATACATTATTAATGCACTTCATTAATTATCAAACCTCTATCTCCCTCTCTCTCCCTCTAATTATGATGATGATGAATCCTCCCCCTTATTCCTTCATCATTTTGTCCAACTTCTGTGTGGATATGCAAATATTAGATAACAGTCAAAGGAATATCTTATGGTATTCTGATTTTTTTAATCTTTAAAATTATTTTCTCTAATTTATCGTCCTACAAATCCAATTTAACCTTATTGAAGGTGTTATATATTTTATTTAATTATTTATATATCAAAAAATATTATTAATTAATTTTTGGAATAATTTGGGAAAATTTTAATTGTTCCTGCACGTGTTAGAATTTGCATAATCATAACACCTAAACGGCTAAGACAAAGAAATGTAGACCGAAGCATGAATATGTAAGGAGCGTATATAACACGTAAGCTATTTCTCGAGTCTAAACTTTCATAAACTTGGTTATGGTTACATAATCTTTCAATGTGAAAAATAGTAATCAATTGCATAAGCAAAATGTTTCAAAAATCATATTATAAAGTTGCGGTAAAGTATGTACCAAAAAAAAAAAAATTGCGGTAAAGTTATATCTTTACCAGGTTATGGTCTATTGTTTTCACGTTGTGGTTGGCAGCCATCAACAACTATTTCATGCCATTGCACAACTGCAGTGGTTATAGAGCAAAAAAATAAAATAGCAATTAAGGAAAAGAAAAAAAAAGAGCACTTATACATTGCCTACTCACTACTCATTGATACAACAACATTGCAATGGTTTACTTGCTTTTTTTTGAAGGATGAAAGCTAATGCCTATAATACAGTCTTATCATACTGATAACAATGGAAGATTGTGAAATATATCATAGCAAAAATGAAAATATATTTGTCCTTTTTTATTTTATTTTGTTTGTACTTTTAAATGTAGCAAACAAATAGTTATCATACTGATACGCTAGCTTTGAAATTGCATATTCCATGTATAAAAAATGGTTCAATTTCAAAGACAAAAGTCTTATATCACCACCCCATGACCAAAAGCCATTTTCTTGAAAAATAGTGAACTCTTGCAGGAGGATTGAAATATTGAACCTTCAACCCAAATCGAAGAAAATAAGGATTACCAATAAAAATAACATGGAAGAATTTAAAAGGACAAACACAATATGAAATTTTTTCGAAGTATAAAAGTGTTAGTTATGCTTTTGCTTCGGAATGTCATATATTTGAACATGCATATCTTAATCCCATCACTATTTTTGGCCTTTACCATGCAACATGTCTCGTTTTCCTTTTGTTTTCATCTTATCTTACTTGGAAATTTCAACTATCAATCACATCCTGTTCATAGTTTGTTGATCTCTTTGATCCAAGAAAGGTACAATTCCTACACATATACTTGAAATTAAAATTTGTTAATACTTCGAAGCAATACCAAAAACAACCCAAGAAAAATTGACTCTGGTGAGATATTGTAAGGAGTTCATGAAAGATTGATGATATTCAAACCGTAGAAAAGCACAAAGCAATTAGAAAATGAAATGTTCTATACCACATTATTTTCAGAGTGAAAATTACATGGAATTGGAAGTAAAATTAAAGAAATAGATTTAAATTTTGATGTGTAGTGAAATTAAAGAAATAGATTTAAATTTAGATTTTAATTGCATAGAATGATATAAAGAATGATGGAAAGAAGTAAGAACATATTTAAATTGGTTCTAAAATGTCATTACCATGGAATTTTGAATCTCCTTAGATGCATGCTTAAATAAGGATTCATGGCGGTGATTAAAATCTTAGTCAGTGTTGATACATTGACGTCGTTCATGAAAATGCCACATGAAGACAAAGAAGAAATGTGTCGTCTCCTTCATGAAGGAAATTGTCGCAACTCTGTTATGATTGCTGTCGTGAATTACTTGGTAGATGGCCACCGTACCTACCATAAAATTGAATCTCATGCGTATTTGCTGGTAGATAACAACCGTATCGCACCATTTACTCATCTCGGTGGCCTGATGCACTGTCACAATCTATCTACTATTTTTCTTTCTCTCAATTTTTCTGACCCCCTCTTTGTTGCAGGGCGCTCATCTATATCCCATGGAATGTCCTAATGAAACACATCAAGTTGAGTTAACAATCATAAAAGTGTGCAATTTGGATTAATGAACATCATTAAAAAATATAGATACAAAACTTACCCGAAAAGAGTCTTTTCACATCCCTAATATCTTAATGTCTAAAACCTAAAATATTATTGTTTGGTCACATTCTCCATATTTATTATGCTTCAGTGCACTTTGAGCAGAGTCATCGAAGAATATAAAGAGAACAAAAAATTAACACCTATGGTCTTCATGATCTTCATCTTTTTATCCATGTCAACAAACAGTGTGATCAAAATGCAAACAAACATTATGACATCTAAATAAAAGGTTAAACAAACATTGAATTAAGAAAAAAGGCAAGAAAAGAATTATATCCAACGATACACTTTATGAGGAATTGACAGTTGGCACACCCTATCTCAAGAAAATTTATAGAATTTGGACTAAAAAGTTTTCAAAATACCGAAATTACATTTATCAAGTTATTGTTAGAAATTTGAATATTTAAGCAATTTTCTTGATTTTCTTTCAGCAATTTTTTGGTATAGGATATTTGTTTCACATTCATTATTTCTTTTTTTGAAAATCTCAATTAACATTAAATCAATGTTGTTGAAGGAAATGAATGACAAAATAAAGGAGTAAAATAATGTTCATCTCCCATCAAACTAATGAACAAATTATTAGAGAAAAAATAAATAACGTAAAGTATTTTTTTTACTGAAAATAACAACATATATATAATTCTACATTTAATTAATGATTAGGTTGTTCTTTTGTTGAAGTGAGTAGTATTTATCAACACCAACATCCGTCATTAAAAAAAATAAAGAAACTAAAAACACCATCAAACATACTCATTAACTTAAATCTATGAGATTGAAAAAAATACATATGATGATTTAAACAAATAACATGTAGAAACGATAGATGAAAAGAGAAAATAACAGAGGCTCTCCCATCTTCCATAAGGTAAAAATAACATGTCTCGTGGCCTTGCCTTTTTTGAAAGGGAAAGAAAATAGTTGGTTTACATTTTACTTGCATGATGATATAAAACTGTCAAAAACAAAAAACTGCTGCCTTTTATATTTTATTAAAAAAAATGGTGCTTTGGAATGCTTTGATGAGTCATGTACGGAAGTTACATAAAGCTAGAAGTTAGAGGGTAATTTTGGAATGAAAAAAAGGCTACACCACAACAAAGTTTTCCCTTTATTAATAGTTATAGATTATAGACAATCTAGCAAAAAATAATAATCTAACACACTTCGAAAAAAATAGTATCGCGGGTCTATTTTAATATAACAAAAAAATTAAATACATATTTTTCGTTATTTTTTATTCACAGTTTCATTAACATGTAGTTTTAAACACTATTATAAAATACGAAACAACCAAAAATCAAATTAAAATATGTGAAAAATTACTAAAGACGATAAATCATGGTTATTTAAAAGTTAATTTTAAACTCTAAATTATGAAATCAATAGCAAAATATTTAAATTTAATTATCATTGACAATTAAATTATAAAGAAATGAATTTTTTTTACATGGTGGTTCGAAATTAATATATATCATAAAAATATTTATTTATGTTAAAATAGATTAAAGTGTGTCCTCGTGAGCTTAGCTCTGTTGGTTGGGGCAATGTTTAAAATATGCAAGGTCCGGAGTTCAAACCCCAGCCACTACCAAAAAAAAAAGAAGATTAAAGTGTAATTCAAGCATCTTTGAGGGGAGAGAAGTGTAATTTACTCAAATAAATAAAGGATTTATGGGAAGATCAAGCACGGTTGATGGTTCCTTCATTGTAGATATACATGATGGGTGTAGTACCTGGCTAGAGTGGTAAAATTTTATCAAAATTCATTGTACACTGTCGAATAATACAACCGTCTAAGCTATTGTGTTCAGTGGCGGAGCCCTTCATGGGCTGGGATGGGCCACGACCCACCCGGAAAAATTAAAAAATCAACGATTATAGGTCTATTTTGCGAGATTTTATGCAATTTTGTATCGGTTTTATGTTTTGGATGATCCAAATTCCTGCAAAGTGGTGTAGTGGCCCACCCGAAAATTTAAATAATTCAATTATAGGTCTATTTTGCGAGATTTTATACAATTTTATGTCGATTTTAGGTTTCGGTTGATCCAAATTCCCGCAAATTGGTGTAGTGGTCCACCCGAAAAATTTAAATAATTCAATTATAAGTCTAATTTGTAAGACTTTAAACAATTTTTCAATAGTTAATTTTAGTGGCCCACCCTAAAAAAAATTTCTGGCTCCGCCACTGATTGTGTTTATAGTTTGACTAGAGTCTACTTAATTAGGTTGGGCAGAGATAGGTACTAATTGGTGATGCATTTACCCAAACGCCATGACATAAGCTTATCAATGATTAGTTTATAAATTAATTAGACTTTCAAGTTAGTATATTTTAGAAGAGTCATGTTAATCCGGGCTTTTAGAGCACTAGTTAAAAAAGTTAAAAATAGATATTTTCTATTAAAAACAACAACTTTTTAACTTTTATAAAGTGAAACGTTCTACTTTTCATCAATTTTCAATAGATTTTTTTTATATATCTATCTTGTGCCACGGGGCACTAATTAACATTTCTTTCATACAAGAGAAAGGATACTTAAAAGTCAAAACCCATTGCAACAAGAGTTTTCATACCTTTTCAAGACATTAATTATTGCAAATCTTCTTTGTATTTTAATTTACTCATGCATTAATAATGTTGGCTTAATTAACCTTTTATTAATTTTTTTTTATAAGTTGATTTATTAATGATGCAGTTAATATACCAACAATTGATTTGTATGTTTTAAAGGACTTGAGTCACTTAAATATATAGTCACGGCACGGGTTTGATTCATAACTCATGTGTATGGAAAAAATTTAGTTGAGAGAAAAGAACTCATTTTCTATACCCATAAGTTCCGCGACGGATTAGTCATTGATAAACGGTGGTGAAAATTTTGTATAAATTAAATATCATGGTAAAAAAAATATTAACACAAATTCTCTCTTTCTCTCGTGTGAATGTGAATATATTTGATAAAGTCATCAAATAACTGTACACCACGTGTGACAGCCTATGGCCGCAAACCGTGCCCTATTCACATGTCATCGTGTGAAAATAAGAATATGAAAATCATTTTGAAAATCAAGTCATATGCTATAATAATAAGGATACAAGGGAGTGTCAAAAGACTTGAAACTTAACTCCAACGACCAAAGCTTTTCATTTTCTTGTTGACCTCTCAAGATGTCATTCTCCTCCTGCTTGGTGGATATCAATGCGTTGCTCGACAGCGCAGAGCCATTCTCAATGGTTGGTGTTTGCATCTACAAGGTCCCCTCTGCTATTCGCACACTCAACGAAAAAGCATACACCCCCACTCTCGTTTCCATTGGCCCCTTTCACCATGATCACCCCCAGCTCCAAAACATGGAACGTCACAAACTCATTTACTTGAAAGCTTTTCTCCAACGAACCAATGCATGTTTAGACACCTTGGTCAGCAACATAAAATCTAACTTATCTCGTTTCAAAAGTTGTTATTCCGAAACCCTACCATTTTCTGATAATGAACTTGTTAAGTTAATCTTAATCGATTCCTGTTTTATAATTCAACTTTTTTGGACATACTATTATGATGATGGGTTTCTATTTAAACCTTGGTTAGATGATGGTATAGCATTAGATTTATTGTTACTTGAAAATCAGCTTCCCTTTTTCGTTATTGAAGAAATTTACAAACTTTCATCGAGTTCTACAAATGCTAGTGTTCCTAAGACTACGATCCCTGGTTTTCTTGAACTCACTATTAAATATTTTTATTCTTCCAATAAATCAAACTTGTTTTTTGATAATGGTGATATTAGTATAATGCACTTCACTGATCTGATTAGGATATTTCATTTGCAACTTCCTATTGAAATTCGACCGAGTAATAACGCGACCGACGAACGGATGATACATCTACCGAGTGCAACTGAGTTGTTAGAAGCTGGAGTTAGGTTTAAAGTGAGCACTAAAAGTAAGTGTTTACTTGACTTGAGGTTTTCAAAATCAGGAGGAGTTCTTGAAATTCCTCAATTAACGGTTGACGATAGGACTGAAATTTTGTTTCGAAATATGGTTGCTTTGGAGCAATGTCATTACCCTTATGAGTCATATATTACTGATTATGTTGCTGTTTTGGATTACCTTATAAATACTGGTAAGGATGTGGATATACTTGTTCCAAACAAAATACTGGAAAATTGGCTTGGAGACAGTGATTCTGTGGCTAACTTGTTTACTGGTCTTTGCAAAAATGTTACTCATTGTAATAGCAGTCCTCATTTCACTATTCTTTGTGAAGACTTAAAAGATTTTTGTAGGAATCCTTGGCCTAAGTTTAAGTACTCATTGATTGGCACTCTGAGGCGTGATTATTGCAGTACTCCTTGGAAAGCTGGTGCTTCCTTTGCTGGAATCTTACTACTTATTCTCACTATAATTCAAACAGTTTGTTCTGTCTTTCAAGTAGTACAACCTAATGGCTCCTAGTGATTTCTTTCATTGTTCGGTTCATAATTATTGTTTATTATCATCATCATCATCATTATTATTGTTATTATCGCCAATGTACGTTGTTTGTTTCAATGTTTCATTATCTTTTGTGTGTTGTGTACTTATATTGAAATTGTAATTTCATATAAATAAAGCAACTTGATCATGTTCTATTGTTGTTGCACAAAATGGGTTTGATAAGTAACATTAATAATTTATTGATATTATAAAGGAACATTTTTTTCCTGAAGCAACATACCCCCCGTCCTAGATTAATTGACTCATTTCACACATTTTAATAAAAATGTACTATAAATGAATAAGAGAGAAAAATGATTTTAAGTACTTTTGTTAAGTATTGGTGTCTTCTCTAGTACCATTAATGTAAAGTGAAATATATTGAATTGGAAGTGATGAAAGTAATATTAATTAGAATTATATTTGGAAAAAAGTAATTAATTTTGTATTGAAAAGTAAAATTGGGTCAATTTTTTTAGGACAATATTTTTTTACAAATAACTCAGTTATTATGGAAGAGAGAGGGTACTAGTTTAGGACAAAAAGAGTAAGGGTGTGTTTGTTTCAAGTTATAATTGTTGATTCCCGGGAATAAAATGATAGGAATGTATATACCTATGTTTGTTACAAGTTTACTAAATTTTATTCCCGGGTATAAAATGTTCCTGGGAATAGAAAAAATTTCCCAAGGAAAAGGGTGGGAATAAAGTTCCCATGGAGATGGGAATAAATTCATAAATAATTTTCCTATTATAATCCATATTTTTATGATTACTAGGAATATTATAAAGTTAACCAAACATATTTTTCCTAAATTCCTTGGAATAAAATTCCCATCTTTATATTCCAAGGAATGTTATTCCTAGGAATAAATTTGATAAACTTGAAACAAACACACCCTAATATTTTATACCCAAGAAAGATATAAAATTATTAGAACCACGTAATGCATATAAACCAACCAACAAAATTTCTCCAACATGGTTGTGCAGATATATAAGGAAAATTCATGCATACACATATTGTTTGGCTCAAACACACTAGTAAAATATGAAAATACCCCTCTGCATTTTATTGCCTAATTTAATTGAAATTGACTGCAGTTAACTATCCATTTTGTATTCGAGAATGATTTCATTGTGAAGAAGGCAACAATTTATCTCGTATACAATTAACCAGTTTCGAAAACAATGGAGTTGTATCATGTTTCCAGATTTGAATGCAATTTCTTGTAGTAATGATGAAAATGAAGTCTCTATCAAGAGATTATCTTCTTGTAGTAATTTCTTACCCACGTTGGAAAGAGTTCCATAATGTATTGCACTACAAGAAAATATTGGATTGGCTACCAAAATTATACTACGGTTGTTTGTTCCGTTTAATTTTTGGGTAATTGGCTATGAGTTTAACACAAATAAAGCTTCTGTTGCCAATGCTCACATTTTTTAAACAATTTCCTCACTGATTTCCACCGCATCAACAACTGAAACAATCGTTTATTTGATTTTATGGAATTGATTTAGGTGAAAAAATGACATAAATGACCTAAATTTTGATGTACATTTATTTTTCTCCCATACATTATACTCCATCCGTCCCGCAATAAATGAGCTGTTTGAAAATGTGCAATTTTGACCTAACTTACTTTGACTATATTTTTCTACTAATATACAAAGATAAATAATATCATATAAGATGTCGTTAGATTCGTCTCGATGAGTATTTTCAAAATATCAAATTTTCATAATTTTTTCCAATATATTATTCAAGATATTTAAACTTAAAATTACGCATTGGTATGCGTAATTTGGTCAACTGTGTCACTTATTAAAGAACGGAAGGAGTAGAATACACAATTTCCAATATAATATTTTCTTTTATAATTCCTTAACCAGTGTCCCGGGAGCATTGGTTAACATTTTCTTTGTTTTAGGTAAGAGTTTACTAAAGATTCCAATTAATTACATAAACGTTTGATACCAGACTGTCACAAACGTGTTTAATCCAAATCCAATCTCTTTTAATCTTATTTTTTGAGAGGCAAATCTCTTTAATTTTTTTTTTTTTGTTGAAGGAATCATCTTCTTTAATTCGCTTAGTATTTATATACTTGTTCAAATGAATCTTTAAGTATTCTTTAATTTAACATTGTAATAATGAATTTCAGTGTATATTCAAATATTTCTTGAAGAAGACAATCAAACTAGGATGGGTCATAACAATCTCCTCCAATATGGAGAATAGTTTCTTTCACACTTTGTCATGATACAACTCCTATGCAAAAGTAAACGAGTAGTTACTTCAAATTCATATTTTAGTAGTTTGCAATGTAAACGAGTTTCATTCTTATTATTGTTTAGTTCATTATGAACACTAATTATATTGAATAATCGTCCATCTCAATGAATTAGAGCATTGCAGTGTTAATATAATAATTTGTATCAAGAATATCATGTTGACATGATAGTTATTGTTAATTTGACATGTGGATACGTATCTCTAAGTTTTGATAAATAATTTAGGTTCGTAATCTTATTGAAAAACTAATTCGTATCACATCTATCTAAGTTGTATTTGAAAGTTATTATTACTAAAAATAATCATATATAGTAAGACGTGGGCATTGTAAACTATGTCCAAGAGTTGAGAAAAATAAATAGAGTAAATTATACTCCTCTTTCTTCCAAGATGCTTGAATTACACTTCCCTCCTCTCTTATGTTAAAATATATACTCCTCTCCTATTTTATTCAAAACATATTACAAAAAATTTCACTCCCCTCCCCTAAGAGAAGTTTGAATTACATTTCCCTCTCCTTTATGTTAAAATCTACACTTTACTCCCTCAATATTTTTTATTTATTTCTAATAATCTAACACACTTCGAAAAAAATAGTATCGCGGATCTATTTTAATATAACAAAAAATTAAATACATATTTTTCGTTATTTTTTATTCACAGTTTCATTAACATATAGTTTTAAACACTATTATAAAATACGAAACAACCAAAAATCAAATTAAAATATGTGAAAAATTACTAAAGACAATAAATCATGGTTATTTAAAAGTTAATTTTAAACTCTAAATTATAAAATCAATAGCAAAATATTTAAATTTAATTATCATTGACAATTAAATTATAAAGAAATGAATTTTTTTTGCATGGTGGTTCAAAATTAATATATATCATAAAAATATTTATTTATGTTAAAATAGATTAAAGTGTGTCTTCGTGAGCTTAACTCAGTTTGTTGGGACAATGCATAAAATATGTAAGATCCGGGGTTCAAACCCCGGCCACTACAAAAAAAAAAAAAAGATTAAAGTGTAAAAACAATGATTGGGGTTATCAAAATTCATCCTATCCTTTGTAAAAACAATAGAACTTAAAAACTCATAGGTGAAATTTTCATACCCTCTCATAGGTCTTAACATAGCAACCCACCCTAATCTTCCTAGCAAGTCAAACACGTTGTCTCTAAGGCCTATCACATTCAAGCTATAAGAATCAGGGTATCTAAAAGCATGTAAAGGTTTAGAGATGAGAACTTTATACCTATCCCTTTTCTTGTTGTCTTTGAATTGTATTCCATGATTCTTTGTTGGCACTTGCTTCTTTGGGGGAGGTCATCCCGACGAGCTTGCAACTTCTTTTCCACCTCTTTTGGAAGCCATAGCCTTGACCTAGTTTGACCTTGTGTGGTTTTGGGGAAGGTTGGGTTTTGGTTATGTTTTTGGTGGAAAAGTTTGATTTAGTTATGGGGTTAAGGTTTAAGTAAGTTTTATGAGTTGAGTTTTAGAAATTGGTGATGAATTTGTGAGTTTTGGGTTAGGGTGGATGAAATTTGTTTTTGATTGGAGGGTTATGATTGGAATGTTGTTTGTGATTGATGGGTGAAGAAATTTTATGAATTGGTGAAGTTTTGATGGAGATATGAAGGTTTGAAGTTTTGTGGTTATGGAGGTTTTAGAGAGAAGTTTGAAGGTAGAAAGATGTTTGTGTTGGAGAATGAGGGAAGAAGAAGGGAAAAATTGGGTATATTCTTACCTTGGGGTCGGGCACGACCGTGCCAAGCTTCTGGAGTTTTGGAGGGTTTGACTTGGCATTGGATTGCACGGCCGTGCCAGTGGGAGCACGGGCCATGCCAAGCTTCTGGAGTCCGGGGCTTTAAAATTTTTCATTTTCTGGAATCATGCTTGGACAATTACCTACAAAATAACTTAAAACAACAAAAAACAAACAAAACAACTGCAGTTAAATGCGTGGGTTGCCTCCCACGAAGCGCTCCTTTATAGTCATTAGCTTGACGTTAAGAAAGTGTCCTTAGAAAGGATCAAAGAGATCATATTGTGTAGATGACGCTAAAAAGCGTTCTTTCACATCATGATCTTTAATCATGCAACAAGAATAAAGAGCGGGACCTTTCATAACATTCTCCAACTCAAATCCTACCATCTCATCACTCACTTGAAAAACAATCCTACCATTCTTAACATCAATTATAGCACCCGCAGTAGCGAGAAAAGGTCGTCCTAAAATTATAGGGAACTCATTGTCTTCTTCTATGTCAAGCACATAAAATCAGTCCGGATGTATATCTCTTCTACCTTAACGGGGATGTACTCAACATATCCGACATGTTGGATAGTAGAACGATCAGCTAACTTCAATGTTGTTTCGGTAGGTTTCAACTCTCCTATTCCCATCTTCTTAAAGAGGGATAGAGGCAACAAGCTAACACTAGCACCTAAGTCAGACAAGGCTTTGTCTAAGGTCTCACTCCCTATCACACAAGGGATGACAAAACTACCTGGATCTCTAAGCTTTGGAGGTGGCTTCTTGATGATTGCACTACTTTTCCTTGTTAAAGCTATTGTCTCATTGTGCTCCATAGCCTTTTTCTTTGAAAAAATTTCTTTTAAAAATTTGGCATATAGAGGCATTCGAGACAAAACTTCAGCAAAGGGAATCTTAATGCAAATCTTCTTAAGTATGTTCACAAAGTTATTGAATTGAGCCTCCAAGTTAAGCTTAACAAGCCTTAATGGGGAAGGGGCTTTGTTCTTATCAAGCGGTTTCTCACTTTCTATCACATCTTTCTCACCTAAAAGCTTAACACTCTCTCCCTTGGTACTTTTAGCTTTCGCAACGGTCTCTTCTAACTTACTACCCAAAAAAAAATAGCATTGACATGAGCCTTTGGATTGGCTTCGGTTTGACCAGGAAAGACTCTCGGTGTTTGAGAAGAGGTGGCCACTTGTTGGGCCACTTGGGAGATTTGGGTCTCAAGCATTTTAGTGTGTGTGGCGATAGAATCTACCTTGGTATTGAGTTTGGAGAGAGAGTCGTTCAGAAATCCCATTTGGTTTTTGAGTTCTTGAAGTTGTTTATTTTGATTCATCATGCAATTTTCCAACAAAATTTCCAAACTTGATTTCTGAGCCACCCTCTGGTTGTTTGTATAGCCAAGTGGTGGTGCTTGTCCATAGGAACCTTGAGGATTTTTATAAAAGTTTTGGTTAGGCCTCGTTCCTTGGTTGTATTGAGCATAGTTCATTTGCTCAATACTATTAGTAGCACTACCTAACTTACAATCAACACCAATATGACCAAATATACCACATATTTCACAAGGAGGAGATGTAGGAGTAGGTGTGACAACACTAACATTAAGTTTTTCAAATTTTTGGGTTAGTGCATCCACCTTAGTAGCAAGGTGATCATAATCAGAGACTTCATACATACCTGCCTCTTTTTTAGAGGGTGTAGAAGTGGTGATGGCTCATTCGTTGGTCCATTGGTAGTGATTATGAGCCACGTCTTCAATCAAAACGTATGCCTCCGTATAGTTCTTGTTCATTAGGGCTCCACCTGCAGCTGCATCAATAGACATCTTAGTGGTATATGTTAGGTGTTATACCCTATTTTTGGACCTAAAAATACTGGGCCCAATTTCATTTTAAACTTTGTCAATTATTAAATTTCAACTGCATGGTTCAAATTGTCTCTGCCTCGCAGTATTTTCAACCACAATTTCATCTATGTTTTTTTGCATAAAACCTTTTGAAATGTCTTTACTTGTCTTATAAGTCATTCAAAAGTGTCTATGGATCATTACATTGCTTTTACCACAGTTTATTTCAAAATTTGCAAAAAGTCATACAGAAGGGTACTTTGGTCATTTCCTGCAGTGGGACCCATTTTCATCCTTGTGACTGTCTCTGAGTCTCTTCAGATTGTTTTTTTTACATTTCATCAGTAAACCTTGTTAAATTCATTTCAAACTTGCATCTGAGTCAGTGTCAAGTCAATTTGAATCTGTTTAGGTCAATTTTAGCCCTAGGGGCATTTTGGTCATTTCACACAAAATTTTGGCATAGAGAGGTTACTTTGAAGTACCTCATTTAGGCCATTGGTTCGTTTTAGTCCATTTTGTCAGTTTTATTTTTTGTTTCGCTTTACGTTTGGTCAAATTACGTTTTTACTCAATTTTATTTTTTATTGCATTTTGGTCCCTCAATTGAGGTCCCAAAATTGCATTTTGTCCAAACTGTTTTTTAAATTTCATTTCAAGCCTTTTTTTGTGATTAATTTTGCAGTTTAGTCCCCAAATTCTTGATTTTTGCAGAAAGGTCCAGAAGCCAAGTTTGCCCAGGCCGTGCCATTTTTTTTCCAGGTCCAGGTGTCACTTTCTCATTGGTTCAGAAGCACACATGTCAAGCTATAAAAGGTGTACAGTGCCACACAGACCCATTAATTACACGCCACATCACAAACAGAAACCACAATCTCTCTCCTTTCAGTTACAGATCAAAATCATCAAATTCATCAAGAACACAAGAACCCTAAAAATTTCCAAAACCAAAATTCATACACGATTTCATTGATTTTTGCATCAATCCTCAGAGATTCGTGTGAATCTTCATCACTGGATTGAAGATTCTCCTGCAATTCCAAGTGCGAGCTCACATTGAAGCAAGCTCAAGCACTGATCACAGGGTTTCCTCACGCAAATCTAAGAAGCAAGCTCAAGCACGTAATCACAGAGAGAGAAGTAGAGAAAGAATCGAAGAAGATGAAGAAACAGAACCGGTAAACCGATTTATTTTCGGTCCAGAGAAGATCAAAAAATCATCAAGAACATTCAAGTTTTCCAAAGATTTTCCTCCATCAAAAGTTTCAACCAAAACTTCAGGTAAAACTCATTTTCCTCTTTTAAAAAGTTTATAATCACAGTTAAACCTGTAAAATCACGCGAGCAAGCATATCAAAATTTCCAGAATTCAAAGAAAACCATAACCGTAAACACGAAACCTAGATCCATAAGGATCTAAGTTTTGGAAAACAAGAACAAGCACCAGGGAAGTAGTAAACAACGAAACGATGTAGATCCGTAAAGATCTAGACCTTTTCTTTCAAAAAAGATCAAAGAAAATCAATTTCAAAACCGTACGAAATTTTCAGATCTACATCGTATCAAGCTGTGTTTGAGAAAATAATTGCTGGATTCGTGTTTAGGGTTAAAGGACGAATCAAAAGATGTAAAAATCTTTAAGTTCTGGAAATTTTTCACCGGAAACTGCTTGAGCTCGCCGGAGAAGATGAAGATTCCGGCGGACCTTCAAGGTCTCCGCCGTCACTTCATCCTCACCGGCGGCGAGGTTCTAGAGAGAGGCGAGAGGAGAGGGAAGCTTAGAGAGAGAAAGAGATGAAAGAAATGGACTGGACCGGTGTCCACGTCCTTATATAGACGCTTGAACCGGTCCGGTTTATTTCGTTTTCATCTTGAACCGTAGGATCTAGGGTTTTCTCCTTTGAATGGTTGTGATGCGTTGTTACCATATGCTTGATCTACGTTGCCATGCGCTGTGTGTTTTGAACCGTCAGATCTGAATCTGGATCAATCCAACGCCTCTGAGGCCTTTGGATGATCCAGGCCCAGTCTGTATTGGGTTTTGGTTTGGGCTTAAGTTTTCTTTTACGTTTTTTAGTTTCTTCTTGCTATTTGCACTGCCTTTCTTGCTATCTGAACCTGTTGCTTGCTTACCTTTTTCACAAAAAATTCCTAAAAAATCCTAGTTGTTTCTTGATGTATTTTTGGTATTTCTATGGTATTTTTGCATGTAAAAAAATGGTAAAATGGCCTGAACTAATCTCCATGTATTTTTACACTTTTGGTATACTTTTTGCTATGTTTTTGTTCTTGATACTTTGGTATGTGTTATGAATAAATGATACCCTATCTTGTGATGAATATGCCTCTGGACATGTGCTTCTTTTTGCTGTTTTTGAATATGATTTTATGGATTTCTTGTTTTACAAGCAACAAGTGTTTGTTTTAAAGAATAAAGTGTTAAATTTCTCTACGAATTTGGTGTGATATTTTGCTTGCATGTGTCTCCATTAATTTCATGTCATGGCTTGAAACAAAATCTCTTTCAAAGTTGCTATGATGTGATGATTATGGGTTACAAGTACCTTTAAGTATCATATCAAATTTTTTAGGTTTATTACCACTTTATAACTTTCTTTTGCTTTTCCTATGCAATTTCTTTTTGTTTATTTCCTACTATTTTGTGCTTTGTGATTACTAACCATTTCATCTCATATGTCATACATTTCATAGCATTCCACCACCCCCTTCACTTTCTTTAGCCTAGCATTTATTTTTGCAAGTTTTAATTCATTTGGTGATGTAATTTGTTATCATTGGTATGTAGCTTGGCAAAGGGGCCATAGAATGTATTTAGGCAATTTTTGTAATATGGACTATGGACACTATGGCGCACCGGCACGCACACACTCACCCTAGATGTATGCCTAGGATTGCATGTGTAGATGTATGGCTAGGATTGCATGGTTAGATGAACGCTTAGGTTTAAACACTTAGAGAAAAATCCAACTTTTTCCAAAACATGCAAATAACCTCACTTGAAAACCTTTCTTGAAAATAAAATAGGAGTCAAAACTCCTTATTTCCCTTTTATTTTCTTAAGTAAAATTTCTAATAAATTTTAACTATACTTGGACTTCATTTTGAAAAAGCTAACTCCACCTCACTTTTTTTCAAATCTCATGCCCTTGAGGCCTCTCATCTCTATTCTTCAAAATCTCTTTTCAAACTTAAAATCAACCAACAAAAACAAAAACTATTTTTTGAGAATGAACTACGATCGGTTTTGATCCCGTAAAACGGTACGTAGGCAAGGGACTTTAACCCCTCCAAGCCGAAATAAAAATCAAATTCTACTTCTTCTCACCCCCATTCTTCACTAATCATACCTTCTTTTTTACAAATAAGCAATAAAACTAAAGCGTAGAAATAAACTTAGGAGAACGGTTCTTATGGAATACCATAATCGCTCCGGGTGCCTAACACCTTCCCGTAGTGAAAACGACCCCCGAATCTAGAACTTTTTAAGGGTTTTTCTCCTTTTACCCTTCCCAAGAAAAAGAGAGATATCAACGGTCGAAAGGTTCAAGTCCAATTAATGGCTTGACACCCAAAAACCATGATAACATTAGGCCATTATAAAAAGTGTGAACTATGAGCCACTTCTCTAAACCATGGTGGGGACAAAGTCTATCCTTGAAACGCTCCCACGCATCATAAAGAGACTCCCCATCTTTTTAATTGAACCGCGTGATTTGATCTCTTAGTTTAGTGGTTTTAGAGGGGGGAAATAATCGGGCAAGGAATGCTCGCCTCATTTGATCCCATGAAGTGATGGAACCAACTTCTAGGGAATGGAACTAAGCGCTAGCTCTATCCCTTAAGAAAAAGGGAAAGAGATGAAGTCTTACGGATTCTTGGTTCTCTTTTATAGTGCCACTGAGTCTTAAGAAGGAAGAAATATGGGGATTTGAATCCTCAGTGGGTGATCCAGAAAACTGATTTTGCTGCACCAAATTGAGTAGTGCAGGCTTGATCTTAAAGTTGTTACCCTCAACCGTCGAGTGCACAATAATAGCTTGTGGCTCTTCCGTAGAAGGTGTTGCATACTCTTTGAGAGTGCGTTCAGCCATGACAATATTATTTTGTGCCTCTCTCCTTTTCTTATGCAAATATCTTTCGATCTCAGGAATGAATTCTCCGAGACTTTTACTTTTTCGCATAAGAAATTGAGAACCCAAGAAGTTAACGGTAAAACAAAGAAAGAAAGAAGTAGAGGAAAAGGGAAAAGAAAAGATTCTAATCACAAAGAAAATGTTAATTAAATTAGTTAACTCCTTGGCAGCGGCGCCAAAAACTTGATGGGATAAAACCACAAGTGTACGGTCCTATCGAAGTAGTAAAATAAGAGTATCGTTCCAACAGGGAGCTGTTAAATTCAATTAACTTTAATCGATGATTAGAAGAGAATCTAGTTGTAAAGTTGAGGTTTTCAAACGGTTGAAAGATAATATAATAAAAAGAGTCTTGGGATTATTGGTTCATCTTAATGACAAGTCCTTCTCAAACTAAACTATTAAGCCTAGAACCTTATGTTAGACCTAACTTCTAAAGACAGTTTCTCTTTTGTTCCTCTAACAACCAAGCCTATTTCGCTGACTTGATTACTATTAGATTTTTGGTCCTTTAATCAATTATTAATATTAAAAGTCAAAGAGTCAATAAGAACAAACATTTATACTCCCTCTTTATAATATAATAATCAATCAATTCAAACTCTTTTCGCTGTCTCACACACAAATATATATAGTATGTAGTTGTCAGAAAAATCTTATTGTATTTGGTTGTTTTTTCCTTTTTTTTTTTTTTTATCATCATCACAAAAGAAAAGAATACTTGAATGGGTGGTAGTGATCAGAAAAATGTTTCCATTAATGTTAAGAAGAAAAAGAAAAATGGTTCTTTTAAGTCCATTTTCATGCATGCTGATGTTCTTGATTGTTTCTTAATGGCTTTTGGTTTGTTTGGAGCCATTGGTGATGGAATAATGACTCCTTTGCTTTTGTTTATCTCAAGCAAACTTATGAACTCTATTGGTACTATTTCTGGCACATCAAGCAACAATTTTGTCCATAACATCTATGAGGTTCTCTCTCTCTCTCTCTCTCATCAAACACAACATAGATTATTTTTTTCACAAAATCTCAACGGTTAGATTAATCTAATTGTCGAGTTGTAGAGGATTCACGTCTCTCCCTTAGCAGACACTATATTCTCTGTTTCTAAATAGAAATCGAAGATCTCAACTCCTTGTCTATTTTTTCAAGCAAAATCTCATAATTTAGATTAATCCAACGACTGGTTGAGAGTGTCTCTTAGTCGTTGGATTAATTCAATTGAATTGCTGAGATTTTACTCAAGAAACGTGAAAAAAAATGCACGTGATACAACTGCTTAACAAACATATGCAGCATGCACATGGGAGAAAAGACAACAACCTAGTAAAAAATTAAGTGTTTGTTGGGAGTAACAGTTTCTTGTGAGAGAGCATTAAATAAAATTAAGTGTTTGTTGGCTTGACTTTGTCAACTTTGTGATGCAGAATGCTATTGTTTTGTTATATTTGGCATGTGCTTCTTTTGTTGCTTGCTTCCTAGGTGAGTTTTCAATTTTGTTATTATATATTTTGGTGTTCACTTCTCTTGGATTTGTATATATGATACATGACAAGTATTAACATTGTACATTTTTCAGAGGGTTATTGTTGGACAAGAACAGGTGAAAGACAAGCTGCAAGAATGAGAGTTAGGTACTTAAAAGCAGTTCTAAGACAAGAAGTATCATACTTTGATTTGCATATTACAAGCACATCAGAAGTCATCACCAGTGTCTCTAACGACAGTCTGGTAATTCAAGACGTTCTTAGTGAAAAGGTATAAAAAAAAGATACTTCTAGAGGGATAAAAAAAAAGTTTATTTTTTCTAAAAGCATACTTTCGAATTGACTTGGGGTCCGGAAAGAATATCCCTGTCCATTTTAAGCCTAATGCTAGACCTGAAAGTCTATTTAAATACCTACTTTATATTTGTGACATCATCAGTTATTTCATTTCTTTTAACTTGAAAACTATGTAGGTTCCAAATTTGTTGATGAATGCATCTATGTTCATTGGAAGCTATATAGTAGCATTTACATTATTATGGAGATTGGCAATTGTAGGGTTCCCTTTTATTGTTCTACTTGTGATTCCTGGTTTCATGTATCGAAGGACATCGATGGGATTGGCTAGAAAAATTAGTGAAGAGTATAATCGAGCTGGTACAATAGCAGAACAAGCAATATCTTCAATCAGAACTGTTTATTCCTTTACAGGAGAAAACAAAACCATAGCTGCTTTCTCAAATGCTTTGGAAGGATCAGTGAAGTTGGGATTGAAACAAGGCTTAGCTAAAGGTTTTGCCATAGGAAGCAATGGTGTTGTTTTTGCAATAGCTTCTTTTATGACTTATTATGGTAGCAGAATGGTCATGTATCATGGTGCTAAAGGTGGTACTGTTTATAATGTTGGAGCTTCCTTAGCACTTGGTGGATTGTAATTATACTTTTACCCTTTATCTCATTCTATTTATCTCATTCTATTCAATAAACACCATTAAAAAAAGTTGAATTAGCGACGTAAAATTAGAGACGGAAAAACAGGAAGTCAGTCTCCAAGTGTTAGAGACGACTTTCAATTTAGTAGCGTTGTGTTAAAAGTTTCATACTTTCTGAGCTTAAGGTATAAAATGTTATAAAAATTGTATGCAATCACGATCATGACTGTGTCATCATGGTTTGCAAGTATTGTGACCATGATTGAGACCTCGTCATTTGACTGCAATTCTCAACTGTGTCATGGTTCATGACTTGATCGTGATTTTAAACCTTCTTCCTAAGTGGTACCTTTTTTTTTGTTAACATGTATATCACAAACATACACACCGGACATGTGTCAGACACTATACTATTCTTCAAATAAAAAATGTCGGTGTTATAATGTTGTTAATTATATATTTTTCCTTATGTGACAGGACTTTAGGAGCTGTTTTATCAAATGTGAAGTACTTTTCAGAAGCAAGTGTAGCAGGAGAAAGAATAATGGATGTGATAAATAGAGTTCCAAAGATTGATTCTGAAAACATGGAAGGAGAGATTCTAGAGAAAGTTTTAGGAGAAGTTGAATTTAACCATGTTGAATTTGTGTATCCATCAAGACCAGAAAGTGTGATCTTAAATGATTTTTGCTTGAAGGTTCCATCAGGAAAAACAGTGGCATTAGTAGGAGAAAGTGGTTCAGGAAAATCAACAGTTGTATCACTTTTGCAAAGATTTTATGATCCAATTTGTGGAGAGATTCTTCTTGATGGAGTTGCCATTCATAAGTTGCAACTTCAGTGGCTTAGGTCTCAAATGGGTTTAGTAAGTCAAGAACCTGCTTTGTTTGCAACAAGCATTAAGGAGAATATACTTTTTGGAAGAGAGGATGCTACATATGAAGATGTTGTAGATGCTGCTAAAGTTTCCAATGCTCATAATTTCATTTCATTGTTGCCACAAGGATATGATACGCAGGTTAGTGCTAGCTATTATTTTTCATTATGCTAATAGACAAATATATGAGTATGAGTGGAATTTTCCTATTCTAAAATGACTAAATGGTAAAAAGTGTTTCTAAATTAAGTGGCGGCTGCAGTCATACTGTGAACCGTTGTAGTGAAATGCGAGCAAATGTGACTGTTGCGGACACAATTATTGTAGCAAAGGCGTTGCAGATACAATAGAACCGCAACCCTTATTATCATTGAAAACTTAGGATTTATAGAGTACAATTTATGTTTACATATCGTGGTTCGTACTACCTTTCTATTACTCTTGGTCCGCTTACGCGACATATCCACTTATATCAGTAAAACTATGAGTCATACTCGACTTAGATATCTCTAAAATCTTTATATTGCAGCCGAGGACTGCAATTTAGATCTATGGACAAAGATCAGAAGGTCAAATAAGGAAATTAATTTCCATTTGAAATGTTCTATTAAATTTACAATAAATTAGCTTTTTACCCATTTGCTAAACAGAATTAATGACAAGGATATCATGGAGTAAGTGGCATGAATACTTAATTTGATTTAATTATATTCTCCATCCATGTGAAATCTGTTACAATAATTTGGTATCTAGAAAAAAAACACTTAGTAATAGTTGAATTTTTCAAGACCAATATAGAATGCAAGCTACCTGCAGAAACGTAATGTACTAGTACATTCCTTAAATTGAATCAATAAACAATGAAACTTAAAGGACTATCTCTCTATTTTTTGTGAGAACTATCTCTCTGTTTTTGTGAGAACTATCTCTCTATTTTATTTAGGACTTGCTTGGGACTTTTGAAACTTAAAGGACCACTTTGGAAAAAACGAAAAACTTAAAGGACCTTTAGATGCATTTGACCCATATGTTAAGTTTTTCTTTTTACTATATATAAATTTTTTTTACTTCAGTCTTTCACCACTTTCGGTTCTTGTAAAAATTTAATGTTGCTGGTTTAAGTGCATTGAACCTGTTGTGTGTGTTCAAATCAATGATTTTGGATTGTTTCCATCAAAGTCGTAAGGCAGGCGAAGAGCTAGCGCAAGGCGTTTCTAGAAAGATGAGAAAATGTTGAGTTTTTTGTCCGGCACGCAATGCGCAGGCTTGCATGCTAGTCGTCCATGGAAACAATGAAACTTGTCCATGAAGCAAGCTTGCGTGCAAGGCGTGTCACGCTTGCGACCAGTTTTATAAATTTGTGTTTCTCAACCCAATTTTGAGAAGAGGAGTGAGGCAAATTAGCTCATATTTTTAAGACCTCAAACAAACACTACTATAAATTCGAATTTTAGAGACAGAAATATTGCGATGGACAAATTTATGTTTGAGTAATTTGTTAGTCGCTAACTTGTTATATAATTACAATTAAGTTATTAATTGCATGTTTACTACTACAGGTTGGGGAGAGAGGAGTTCAAATGTCAGGGGGGCAAAAACAAAGGATTGCCATTGCAAGAGCCATAATAAAAATGCCTAAAATTTTATTGTTGGACGAAGCGACAAGTGCACTTGATTCTGAATCCGAACGAATTGTCCAAGACGCTCTAGACAAAGTCGCAGTTGGACGCACAACCATCATCATCGCTCATCGCCTATCCACCATCCAAAATGCTGACATCATTGCAGTGTTTCAAAATGGCAAGATAATGGAAACAGGAACTCATGAAAGCCTCGCGCAAGATGAAAATTCTCTTTACACCTCTCTCGTTCGTCTCCAACAAACTAGAAATGACCAAAATGAGGACCCTGCATCTATCATGAACAGAGGTCACATGCAAAACACGAGTAGTCGTAGACTCGTGAGTCGTTCTAGCTCTTTCAACTCAATGACACATGGTGGTGATGATATCAATAATTTTGTTGACGATATTGTTAATAATGTAGTTATAGCTGATGATCATAATAATAATGATGATAAAAATAATAAGAAAAAAGAGAAGGTCAAGGTTTCTTCGTTTCAAAGGTTGTTGGCAATGAATGTGCCAGAGTGGAAGCAAGCATGTTTGGGTTGTATAAATGCGGTTTTATTCGGTGCGATTCGACCTGTATATTCGTTCGCAATGGGGTCAGTTATATCAGTTTATTTTTTGGAAGACCATGATGAGATCAAGAGGCAAATTAGGATCTATGCATTTTGTTTTCTAGGGTTGGCTGTTATCTCAATGGTTGTTAATGTGCTTCAACATTATAGCTTTGCTTACATGGGAGAATACTTGACTAAGAGGGTTAGAGAACGAATGTTTTCCAAGATACTCACATTTGAAGTTGGTTGGTTTGATGAAGATCAAAATTCTACAGGTGTTGTTTGCTCTAGACTTGCCAAAGAAGCTAATATGGTATGTTAAAGATATATTTCTTCGATTTTTGTTTTCATTTGCAAGTTATGTTAAAGATATATAATATGAAAACTGTATATAAAGAACTATATTATCTACCAAAAAAAGCCGTATGTTTTTGTTTTCAATGGTGTCTATGCTAATATTTGAAAAACAAAAACAAAAACTGAAAATAAAGTGTCATATTTAGATATGTGGGGTATGTAAAGTTTCGTCCATGTCTACCTTGTGCATTATGACTCTTTCTGTAACTATATTTCTTCTTTCAAATTAATAACACAGGTAAGATCTTTGGTGAGTGATAGATTGGCGCTAGTGGTACAAACAATATCAGCAGTGGTAATATCATTCACAATGGGTTTAATCATCGCATGGAGACTAGCCATTGTTATGATAGCAGTTCAACCCCTTATCATATGTTGTTTCTACACAAGGCGTGTCCTTCTCAAGAATATGTCAAGCAAAGCCATCAAGGCCCAAGATGAATGTAGTAAAATAGCTTCTGAAGCTGTTACAAATCTTAGAACCATCAATAGTTTTTCATCTCAAGATAGAATCCTCAAAATTCTTGGAAAAGCTCAGCAAGGCCCTAGTCATGAAAGTATTAGACAGTCTTGGTTTGCTGGCATTGGACTTGCATGTTCACAAAGCCTCTTTTTGTGTACCTGGGCTTTGGACTTTTGGTACGGTGGAAAACTTGTGTCACAAGGTTATATTTCGGCAAAAGCATTATTTGAGACTTTTATGATCTTGATAAGTACCGGAAGAGTTATTGCAGATGCCGGTAGCATGACAAATGATCTTGCTAAAGGCTCTAATGCAGTTGGATCGGTTTTCGCAATCCTCGATAGGTATACAACAATCGAGCCTGATGATTTTGAAGGTTACAAAGCCAAAAATTTGATAGGGAAAATTGAACTTCTTGATGTAGATTTTGCATATCCGGGTAGACCTAATGTGATGATCTTTCAAGGGTTCTCAATTAAAATCGACGCTGGAAAATCGACGGCTTTGGTCGGGGAAAGTGGTTCAGGGAAATCAACAATCATAGGACTAATTGAGAGATTCTATGATCCAATTAAAGGGATAGTGACAATTGATGGTGAAGATATAAAGTCTTATAATCTAAGGTCGTTAAGGAAACACATTGCACTTGTAAGTCAAGAACCAACACTGTTTGGTGGTACCATAAGGGAAAATATTGCATACGGAGCCTATGATGATAAAGTTGATGAGAGTGAGATTATTCAGGCATCAAAGGCTGCAAATGCTCATGATTTCATATCAAGCTTACAAGATGGTTATGATACATTGTGTGGTGATAGAGGAGTTCAACTTAGTGGTGGTCAAAAACAAAGGATTGCAATAGCTAGAGCTATATTGAAGAATCCAAAGGTGTTACTTTTGGATGAAGCAACAAGTGCACTTGATAGTCAATCAGAGAAATTAGTGCAAGATGCTTTAGAAAGAGTTATGGTTGGAAGGACAAGTGTAGTTGTCGCACATAGGTTGAGTACTATACAAAATTGTGATTTGATTGCTGTTTTGGATAAGGGGATTGTTGTTGAGAAAGGAACACATTCATCTTTGTTGTCTTTGGGACCAAGTGGAGTTTATTACTCTTTAGTAAGTCTACAAAGAAGACCAACCAATACAATTGTTGGTTCTTCACATGAAATCAACTAAATAAACAAGGTCGATTTTCCATGTTTGAAGGAAGAAGCTACAAAAAAGAATTTATGATGGAGTTGTTTTTTCATCTTTCTTTTACTATATTTAGTCTTTGGTCTCTATATCATATGATTAAAATCTTGGCTTCCAGCTTGAAAATAAGGGGAGTTAGGGAGATGATACTTACTAAAGAATTCTTCTTTTTTTGACAATATTATTGAAGAAGTCTTGTTCTACCTCTTATTTGAAAATTGCATTAGTAATAATTACATACTAATGTAGAACAACTTGAAGGAATTGCTGCTAGTCTCTCTTATTGCATGACCATCATAAAAGTACAACTGGAAGAAGTCTCTTATTGCTTGAAAATAAGTGATGAATTCATCAGAAACCAACCAATTACAACCATTTTTTCGACAAAAGAGAGTTGATGCTGTCGGGGCTGGGACGAGAATGGACAACGGGAAGTGGGAGAAAAAAAAATGATTTGTTGTATATGATGCATAAATATATATCGTGAGTAGGATCGCCTCAAACAATTTAGAGGTTTTGTTCTAATCTTAAAATTTGAGCCCCTAATAATAAGAAAGTGTCAAATTGGACCCGCTAAATCTCTTTCCATTCACTCTCTCTGTCTCTCTCCTTCCACAATTTGTGTATATGCACTCTAAGTTTTGGAGAGAAGATCAAGAGATAGAACATGTAAGGAAATAAGATCAAAAGAGGGATAGAAACATATTTTAGAAGGAGAGAGAGGAGAAAGTTGATGGAAGAAGAGGATCCAAAGTTGAATGGAGGCAAAATTGGGTGTCATGTGTTGAAGGTCTGCTTTCACAGACCTATAGTCTGCTTTGATGGTGAGCCTTTAACTTCCAAGATTGGTCCATCAAGCATCCTTTGTCATACTTGTCCAACCAAACACAAATATGAGTAAATGTTTAAGAGTCTATTTTGTTGTTAATCAGGTATTCATTGTGTGCAAGACCAATCCCTCGAATTAGGTATCGCAATGGACAACAAATTTCTCAATAAAAGATTTAACACTTCTTAATTCTGAATGATGGATTCGAATCCATAACCTCTATTTAAGATAGAAGAAATCCATTACCAGCTAATCTAAGTTTTCTTAGGTCGATGTTTAAGAGTCTCTTTGTTACATCTTATTTTATAAGAAAAATAATAACTTTGGAAAGTTTATATCCGTTTGTTACTAATCTACTTCTCAGATTTTTTACGTTAACTTTAACCTTTCAATCTTTCATCTTTGTTTTAAGTATTAACCTTTAATCTTTCATCTTTGTTTTTTTATTGAATCAGCAAATTTTATTTAACAACCAGATCCCTACTCACAATCTTTCATCTTTATAATGTAGTGTAGTTAAACTTAATTGAAATTGAAGCAATGAAGCTCTCGAAGAAAATTATTGAAGCAATGAAGCAGTAGCATACATTAGTCCCATCACACCCATTAAAGTAATTGGTAAGTTTTTGTTGAGGAAAGAAGCTGATCAATATACAATAGAAATTGTGAGGCAATTTCTTATCATAGTATTAGTAATTAGAATAATCTTTTTTAACATTTTAGGTATTGCATTGTGAGTAGCATTTAATTGTTGATATAAGTCCTGCCAAAATTTCAGTGTGCTAAAATTTAATTAATTAAGTTTTGATATACTTTTATTTTTCATGCAATTATTCTCGAGTTCTAAAATTTCAGTCTACTTCTCAGATGCTATTGTTCTATACTTATGCAGATTTTTTATTTTTATTTTTATTGAGTATTTGATTTATTTTAATATGCTGCCTAAAAAACATTTACTTGGTAGTGAAAAACGGAAGAAGAAAACACAAAATGAAGTGCTAATAAAATCACAACAAGGAGCTCTTAGTAAATCTGTTTTCAAAAAGGTAGATACCCAAGCAAATTTGGGAAACAACGACAATAAAAATTTGGATCATGAAAATGAAAATGAAGAAATTGATGATAATTCAAGTGTTCCTAATGATGTGCCAAATACTAATATTAAAAATATTGGTGATGATTATGAACAAGAAATTCCTCATTTTGATATTTATGATACAAGAAATTGAGAAAATTTGATAACACGTCAAAGGATATTCCCAACGACAAATATTTTTGGCATTTTTCTTATGAGAATTATTCAAGAAAATTAAACCATGGTGAGATTAGTGATAGAAAATGGTTAGTATATTGCAAATATGTTGACAACGTATATTGTTTAAATCTTCTACTTATTGATGTAACTTGAGTTTGCTAGTAAGTGAGGGTTTAAATGAAGCATATTAGTCAAAGGCTCAGAAAACATGAAAATGTTGTCGAACATATGGTTGATATGTATACTTGGAATGAATTGAAAATAAGATGTGATAAACATCAAACAATTGATAAACACTTGAAAAAATAAATTGTGATAGAGAATGAGTGTTCGATACAAGTTTTACATATAATATTTTCAGTGGTGAAATATCTTGCTAAGAATAATCTATGTGTATCCACGCTACCACAAAATAATTGGAAATGTGTTATCTTGCTTTGGAAAATATCGAAAGCAATGTGTTACAAAAAGTATGGATCTTGCAATAAGTGTTGCACTTGAAATGAAGGTTGAGCCCATCTTTTCAACATAACATCGTGTGATTAGAAAAATACATTTTGGAGAGAATAATGAGAAAATTAGTCACAAGAATAATCATTTAGAGTCGACTATTTTCTTATTGTTGTTGATATGTCAATTACTTATTTGAAAAATAGATTTTAGGAATTGATTTTTGAAAGTATTTTGGATTTTTATATGATTCATAAAAGTTTAAGTCTCTAGATAAGATAATGAAGAGTTGAATAAATGGTATGTTATAAATTTCATTCACCTTTTTCTCATGTCAAATTTATCGGATGATGTAGATGATCTTTTCTTAGAATTAAAAGTGTTTCAATTCACTTTGCCAACTGAAACAATGTCGAATTCTGCTCCTTACCCAACAAAAATTGCTCGCTCCCAATTGAAAAGATTAAAATATCCCTGATTGACGCAGATGCATTTTAGTCTTTTCAGTTGGGAGCGAACAATTGATGTTGGGTAAAGAGCAGAATTCAACAATGCCTGCCATGGATATTTTGAAATTTGTCAAACTTGAAGATTGTTATCTGAATGTTGCGATTGCTTATAGAGTTTTACTGAATGTGCAGTGACTGTGGCAACGACGGAAAGAAGTTTTTAAAAACTGAAACTTTTAAAACATAAGGGACCAAATATTTGTTGATAAATAAACCAAACTTTTTTTTTTTTTAAGGAATAAATAAACCAAACTTAAAACCTAAAATAAACCAAACTTGCAATTAAGCCTAAAATATATTACAGTTATTAGTTATTGGGTTCTCTAAAAAGTTAGTTATTTTATGTTTCTTAGAATGCGATTTATTATCCTCTACTTAAGGTTTTGCTTCTGTTACTATAGAGATAATTGTATTAGTATAAATACTGGTTGAACTTTCATTCAATCAGAGGGAAAATTAATTGTTTTATACTCATGTATCTCATTCTTCGTTGGTTAGTTATCTTTTGTAATAGTTAGATGCATAATTAATACATAAAAAGTATTTTAGAAAGTTTTATATACAAAATAGACACATAAAATATACCGTCTATTTTTCTTAATATTTGTGGAAAAAAAAACAAAAGATATTTGGCTTAAGTGCATTTTTGATACCTTAATTTTTAAAAATGTGATTTTGACCCTAACAAAAAAAAAACAATTTTGGCCCCTTTCGTCCTAAAATTGAAGAGAAGACGCCACATGTTCCTAGAAAGGGGGTCATAATCGCAACTTTTTGTAAAAATAAGGGGTCAAAATAGCATATTTACCTTATGTTAGGGGACAAAAAAACATATTTTCCTAAATATGTGGATAACTTTTGCCATTTTTTAAAAGGGGGTCAAAATCGCTACTCTTACAAACTTATAGGATGAATAGTGCGTTTATGCTAAGATATTTATAATAGGGGCGAAAAGGCTATAAAACAAAGTTATAAGAGGAAAATAAATCATGAATCAATTACTAATAGAAGAATGTTAAATTCCTATGTAATTAAATTCCACTCATTCACTCAAATAATTGAAATCAATTTTTATTAAGGGCAAATTGTTCACTTATATTTTATATTTTATAATTTATAATAGGGTTTAAAACTAGATGTAATTAATGAAATTGTAAAGAAAAAATAGATAAAAATATGAATTTGAATTTTTTAATTTTAAAGTAGATCTACAATACTATCTTTCTTCGGAGTGTGTTCGATTTTTTTTTTTTATAAATTGCTAGAGATAAAAAAAAAAACTTATTAAGGGAGAAAATTGTAGATTTAAACATAAGAGGGGTGGGAAATGTAATTCAAGATTCTTTCAGGGGTCGGGAGTGAAATAATTTCTAATATGTTTTGCATAAAAGGGGAGGGGAGTGGAGTGTATATTTTAATATAGAATGGTGGGGGAGTGTAATTCAAGTATCTTTCAAGGAAGAGGAGTGTAATTTACTCTTTATTTTTTATTATTTTTCTCTTTCTATTTAACTTCTTTTTTTATTGGTTGATGTATTTTGTTTTATTTTCTTATGAAGTAAGGTATCAATTAACATATCGGAAAGGACTTCATAAATAATGAATTATAAGAGGACGATGTAGATGATTAATTTCAAGAAGATAAACTTGAATGAATTGGAAGACGTTTTTTTTTATTGTAGTTGAAGGCGAGCTATATTTTTTGTTATTTTTTTAGGTTTATACTTCAAAGTATTTAACCTAGTATTAAATAATGTTAGACATTTTGTTTACTACTATGTGTTAAATTAATTTGTGAACTTAACTTTATTGTAATACAACTTTGTGGATGTGTG
The DNA here is from genome assembly GCF_003473485.1 of Medicago truncatula. Lineage (NCBI taxonomy): Eukaryota > Viridiplantae > Streptophyta > Magnoliopsida > Fabales > Fabaceae > Medicago > Medicago truncatula. The sequence goes on along the minus strand of NC_053047.1, from coordinate 2,561,540 downwards.
CTTAAATTAGATCTTGTTTAAGATATGATTGACAAATTTTTTTAAGCCGGTTATAATCGACTATATTTACAAAATAATTGCTAAACTGTATATTTCAATATGACACTGTAAAGTGTTGCCTATAAGCTATGACTACACATTTTAAGTGTTCCTACTGATTCATATTTAGGGAAACAAGCAATAATTGTAGCCGCCTATGACAATAATTAAAAAAACATTGCTTTAGATGCCCCAAAAAAAAAAAGAGCCCAATGATCAAGAAAAAACGTCGCCTTAGACAAACGCTCGCATCGAAGACGCTTGAAAAATGTCCCATTTTTTTAGGAAACTTCTACCCACATTCAATTGTTGGTGGAAAAGATAAATGTTGAGGTGATATTAATTATACACGTCATGGCCAAATAATGACAAAGAGTGCTTATGCATGAAGTGGTTGTTTCATGCTAAAAAAAATCATCAAATAAGAGTCCAATCCCATAAGTAATTTTAGGATGGTTATGCGATAAAGAATGTAATTGACTGATAATACCCGTCTAATCATCAACTATTTCTTAGTTTCGCATGAGAGTACATTATAATGTTAGATAGTGATTGAAAAGTTATTTGTGCCGTCTAACTAATATTCCAAAGTGTGAGGTATGAAAATCATTTGAAACATAATTGATACAAACTTAGTTATATACATCATAGGAGGAAGAAATTTTTACTTTAAGTTGTTAGGAAATAGTCTACTTAAGTTTTCTACATCGATAGGTAATCAAGTACATATGCATTAAATCAAAATTGACATTAACAATATTAATACAACTTTCAAATAATAGGTTGAACAAGACTACTTCAATAAGTGTCATCTCCCTAACTCCGCTTATTTTCTAGGTGGGAGCCATGGTTTTATTCATATATGATATGATATAGAAATAGATAGAGCAAAAATTATACTTAGTTGAAAAAAGGATTTAACTATATTACAATATAACGATATAGTAATTAGCATATATAGGACTTGTGTCTACTTATAACTATATAGAACAATTGTTGTCTGTTTTTTTGACTATTTTGCCCTTAGAAGGGTATTTTGGTAAATTAGTAAATCATGCCTTTCACCTATATATATATATGTAGTTGTACGATTTCAATTCATTTGTTCCCACTACTTCATCACTTCATTCATATTGTTCACTTGAGTCCGGTTCCCTTTCCTCTCACCATACCTTTCTGTGTCCGGTTCATTGTTCTTAGGTTTTGTGTGTTTTTTTTTCGTTTTTTTTGCTTTGGTTTTGTTCTAAGCCTGTTTTTCATCTTCTTCTTCAGGTTTCTTTGCCATCAAGCATAAAGGTTTGTGTTTTGTTTTTAATTGCTCTTTGTGTTTTGTTTTTAATTGCTTTGCATGTCCTTTTTCTGTTAAATTATTTTAATTTTTCTGTGTTTTTGTTCTGTTTTTTTAATGGTTGTTGATGTCTTTGCTTTTGATTGTAGTTTCATATTTTTTTCAGTATAGTTTTCTTCTCTTTCCTGCAGTTTGTTCTTATGCAAGTAGAAAGCTTTGTGAGTTTGGTTTGATCATCATGCATGTTGTTCCTTTGTGTTCTGTTTTCGGTTTTTTGTTGTTTTTGGTTTGTACTGATTATGTTTCTCATCTTCTTCTGCAGGTTTCTTGGTTGTCAAGCATAAGGGTTTGTGATTCTTGGAGTTGATGTTGTTTATGGCAATTACTTCTTGATATTTTGTTTTGTTTTTGTGTGATTTTGCTCTCTTTGTGTTGTTTTGTTTTTTTAATGAGTGTTGGGTAATGTTTTTTAAAATTGACTTATATGTTTTTGGGTTCTTTTTAATTTTATTTTGGTTGCATGTTTGAGACAATTGCAAAATGTTGAGACAAATGCAATAAGCTGTGATTAAGTTGCAAATAAACAGATTATAAGCCATTTGAATCAGTGTTTGTGATCAATTGATGTTAAAGATGGCCATGGATATCATTTGCTTGATCACCAAGTAATTTTAAGAACCTGGTTGCTGTTTGTGTTATATTTGTTTGCTATTGAATCATGATTTTGTTATTTCTTTTTGAAACCAGTGAGATTTTTGCTAACTTCTTTGGAACACTGAACTGATTCCATGAGGTGTAGGACTCATAAATATGGCTGCGTGCGAAATTTGAGTGACAATGACCTTTGGTTCTGACATCATTGCATCAATCCATAAAATAAGTTTGCATACATTGATTTGATTCCTGCTTAAAAATTTGCATTTCAAGATGATAGTTTTTTATTTTAAATTCTGTATGATAAGGATTCTAAATGTTGTGTCGAAGGTGTGAAAAACTGATATAGACTTCTGATACAAAATTTGGAATGGAATGATGGATGTTTTCAATGTAGCTAATCTCCAATGTAAAAGCTTGATTTAGAAAATTAAAGGTTGGGTCTGAACCAACGCTGGAACTGTAATTTTTGGAATATTTAACTGATTCCATCAGGTGTAGGGATAGACAAATTGCTGGTATAAACCTACTAAATTTTTGCTTAAATTTTTTTGGAATGGACTTCTTGGAATAGACTTCTGATACAAATTTTTGCTTAAAAATTTGCTGCTATAGTCTTGGTTTACTTTCTTGGATATATTGAACTGATTGTTATCTGAAAATTTACTGAAAATCTTAAGTTCTTGTGATTTGGTTGGTGACTTTGAGAGATAGTGTTTGTCTGAGAATAAAGTTATAATGATGGTGTTTGATACAATATTTGGGTGAAGGATAGTCTCTATTTTGTTTCAATTTCCAAACAAGTTTATCCATTTGTAGTCTATAAAATAAGGATCTTTCATTTGTAGTATATTGTTAGCTCAGTCCGAAATGTTCTGATTTTGTCATGCCAAGTACCATTTTGTGCCATCTCTTGGAAAATTTATGCATACTGTAATGTAATCCAAGTGTAAGTACAAACTGAAAGGTTCTCTTTGCAGAAAATAAGAGAAAACCAGAGCTCACCAAAATCATTGTCGCCTCTTCTGGTTTTATGAAAGCCAATGAAGTTGCTCAGAAAGCTTTTTATGGCATAAGACGTGGCAGTTTTATCATTTCTTGCAATTTGGAGGGTATTACGTTATCCCTAGCAACTTCAGGTTTATCCCCTCAGAGGTCATTCTTAATGGCATTTGTTGAGGTTATTGCTGCTGGAATAATGTGTATTGCAGCACTATGTCTCCAGTGGAACTGGTATGGAAGTATAGAGAAGTGGCACAAGCAAAGGAAGTGTAAGTGTCTGTTTAATTTTTAAAAACATATTTTGTTTTCATTTTCTAAAATTTGTTGTCAGATTAAGTTGATAAAAATAAGATGGAAGACTCCTGTAATTGTAATGAATAATCAGGCTGGTTATAGACAGGGTAGTAAATATCCAGTTTGCTTTGCTCCCTTATTTTTATAGGGTGTATCAATTTGGTCCCCTGCTTTTATAAAATGTCACGTCAGTCCCTCACTTAGTTGTCACTGGAGTTACATACAGAGTATCAAGTTGTCCCTGAAATTTCATATTCTTGGTTCATGAAATTATATACTTAGGGTCTATGAAATCCAAGTGATGAGCAAAAACATGACAAATGAACTAATTTGACAAACTTTCTGCAAAGTGAGAGACCAGCTTAACATTTTATGATAGTAGGAAACTGAATTGAGTTAATTATTCAAATAACTCCATCTTTCAGAACCAGGTAAATTTTAAAATATCAGTTTGAAACGATGAAATTATTTAAGATACATACCTCTTCAAATTCCAATATTCAAGTTCAAATATTGATATGTTACATACCTCTTCTTGGGATTCACCACACTGACAAAGAAATCCCTCTCTGCCAGGTTTCTACAATGATTTGGAATCATAGTTAGGCATAAAAAATCATGAGCGATGAGTTTCTCCCACAATTTTGATTTAAGCTTGATCTGTGGGTTTGTTGTGTTTTACACGGTAATTACTTGCTATAATTTGGTTGTTACCTTTTCAGGTCAGTTAATGGTGCTCTTGTTTAACTGAAATTGCCAGATTGTGACTACCAATGGATACTGAAGCGCGGAAAATTCTGCACGATGTAAGTAGAAACCTCGATTTCGCGACTTTTATGAACTGTGGTTTAGTTTGGTCGCCGTGACTTTTGTTTTGTTTGATTAGGTTTATTCATCGCTGTTAATTTCTCATTTAAATATTGTTTTGATGATTTTTGGTTTATTCTGTTACAAATGCACTCTGAGTACTCATAATAATTGTATGCAAGTGTTAGCAACAAAGACTGTGTATACTTTTTTAGCGTCATTGTCTTAATCTTGAACATTAAAGGCTAGGATTAATTATATTTTTAGTTGCAGTGTTTCTATATTTCTGATGCAGTTCTTGTGAATTTAGGTTATAAAACATAAAAATCTTTTTAAAACAAAATCATAAAGATGATAAATTAATTCAAGGCCTTACATTAAGATGATATTAGCTTTTGAAATTACAAAAAGAAACTTATAGTAATTTCACTTACCCTTTTCTTGGCAGGTGCTTGATGAAATTGGTGTGGATGTTGCCTCAGGTAGGAATAAGCTTTTATTAATCTCTGCACTTATATCAACTGACAGTGCTTTTGGTCAAGCTAATTTGTATTTTATTTTTACTCTTTTGGCAGTTATCAGCAGCTCCCAAAGGGGGAATCGCAACAAAGAATACTGAAAATGTCGGCAGGTATCTTCCGTGTAACTCTTTCCGTATTCTCTAAAAACAAAACGAAAGATAAGAGAAGGGAATATATACACTTCTGTATAGCTTTCTCTAATAACTCTAAAAACAAAGTAAAGTATGATGCTTTTGTGGTGGTTTGAAGTAACTCCAATCACCAAGTTTGCATATGTTGTTTTTAGTATGTACTGCTCCCTTTTCCTTTTTGACTTATTTTAAACTATAATTTCATATGTTGATGCTATCATTTTAAATTAACCATTCCTTCAACAAAATAATCGGAAGTAGCACAGTGAAGTTTGAAATATGGTTGAAGCAGTTTCGATTGTGTAAGTGCATGTTGAATTAGTTTCCATTGTCTCAGGAATTCTGTCATTGTGAGGTTTTGCGGAATTGAGGATTGGTGTTTCTAGGCTGTATTCAATGTAATTCGACACATTTAATGGCAAGCGTGTTACCTTTGTGGGATGAGAATAGTTTATTTTGGTCCAAGTTCTGTTTAGATAAACAGATGTAGTGAAATTGGCAATTTAGAATTTGATGAATCAGATCTGAATATATTTTGTCATTGTTTTGCCCTTGATTTTACCAATAAACCATGTCATGTGTGTGTGGATTTAACAAGAGCATTTTGAAAGGAAAAAAAAAATCTTGCCAATAGAAAAAATCTATGGGCCAAACCGTTAAGAAAATTTGAGTTAAATGATCAATCTTTGAACTTAATACATATAGGGAATAAAGACATTGTCTGACCCACATAGGGTGTGATACAGCTTGGTTACTGATGTATCTTCTTTATGGTAGCAATTGTTGGAGTCTATTAATTTGGGTTAAGATATACGGACCAAGGACGGTCTTATAAATAAGGTCCCATTGTTCTCTCTAACCAGATATTCTAGCTGATTTATGCGCGTATAAACATCATAACAATATCAGAAAATGTAAATTGTAAGATAGTTAAGTATAATAGGTTCTGGGCTTCTGGAATCTAAGCTATCATTTATGTGATCTCAGTATCTTTTTTCTGGAGAGTATTTCAGTGGTATGCCTAATGTGCAGGAGATGTTTTTTATGTAAACTGGAACGAAGCACTTCCTGGAGCTACTGCAGTAGTCTCAACCCTCAGAAGTTTTGGTAGCGAGGAACAAATGAGTAAGATTAACAGCGAGGCTAATGTTGGCTGCAAATGCTGCAAACGAATATGGTGAGCCATCTCATTGAGCGCTATTTTGCAGTAAAATTATTCACTTGCATTTATCTTTTATCTTTTAAGTTTGACTCTATTATTGTAGCCCTAAACTTTCATGCATACCCTTCCATAAAACAAGACTTAAAATTCTGAGAGCGTTGTTATGTGCTGTTTACAAGGCGAGTTCATTCTAATTTCCATCAACTGTCATATTTAAAAAAATAATCACCGATAGCTTTTTATATATTATTATGTTGTACTAAAAAAAAAAAAACAAAGTGAGAATCTTTTGAGTACTTATCAAAGTTTTTTTCACATTAAAAAGTGACTCACTCATTCACACACTCACTGATAGCTGTTGTCAAGTATTCTCTTATAGGTTCCATCCTTTCAAACCTTCTTCTTGTGCTTGAAACCTCTCTACTTTGTGGTGACATTGCAAACCTTGGAGTGGAGCAAAAATATGACAGAGTAAGTCCCAAAAATCCAACACTTCTGTTGTAGTATGACTCAAAATTTGATGGAAGAAGAATATTGTTGCTAAAAATATAAAAGATTTGTTTCAAATATATTTTGTGCTGAAAATATATTTATGGACAATAAATATATTTTTGTATCGTATGAAGAACGATTTGATGCAAATATATTTTGAAAGGGAATATTATATTTTTGATGCAAATATTCTTTCACTGAAGGAGGAAAAAAAAACGTATCTTCAGTGTAGTATTTGTTCCAAATTTATTAGTTATACTTTTACTATAAATATAGACCTTGTATCATGTTAAACTTTGAGAGAGAGATAGAGGGGCTGAAACAAGGGTTTAGAAAGGCAACAACAAAACTAGGGTTTGTATAGAGTTTGTCTCTTAGGAACAAACACTAGGTTTTAAGGGTTGATTCACCTTGGGAAACACTATTAGGATTGAGTCTCTTGGTTACGGGAAGAGATTGGGACTTTGGGTAGAATTAGGCGGAGAATTTATTCTTGTAACCCATTGATTTCTCTTTGTAACGGTACTCATCATATAGTGGATCGGAGGGCTGCTCTCTCCCCCAGACTAGGTCAATTTGGACCGAATTGGGTCAACAAATTCTTTTGTGTTCTTCTCTTCTTTGTGTTCTTCTCGCCGTTGTTTTCTACTTTTGGCTTGTATTTATAACTTCCATACACTTTGATTTTGGTTGCTTGATTATCCCTTGCTCCACACATCAAGTTGTTATTGGTGTGATTTTCATCGAATTCGCAACAACTTCCATTTTAAATTGAAGTATTTTCAAAATAAGTTAATTGAACTATCATGTGTGTTTTTTTGTTTCTACCTTTTTCTTGTGTTCTGTTTTTAATATACAACATTTATGTGTGCTACAAGTATATTACTTTAAATCTAAGTGACAGTACTGTACTTCAGAGCTTTTATTTTCATGTCCATATTACAGGGCGGTTCAAATATCTTTGCCTATTCTATGTAACAACTAAATGCTGCAACAGTTTATGAGATTTTGAAACTAAGGGACTTATTTATCTTTCAAAATTTCAGTGAGCTCAGAAGCAACAAAATTGATACACGTAATCAATTACTCACCACTACAATGTTAGTTATTTCAAAAATATCTTAAAATCATGATTCTTTCAAGTTGGATTAGGTTCATTTTCTTTAATATAATGTATGTTAGGACAACTTTATACTTAATGTCATTAGGTTTTGAAAGAAACATATTTCTTTGGTGTCATCATTAGGTTTTGAAAGAAACATGTTTCTTTGGTGTTAGGATTGCAAATCTACTTGCTTATACATTATTTTGTCCTCTCTTTATTGCAACAGGAATCTCTCTCTGCTTATGCTAAAAATGATTTGGATCTGGCTGGGAGCTGCACTCCTGCAAATGTGTTAACAATGTATAATTTGTATAATATTTCGATGACTGTGTGTTGAAATTATGGTTTGGATATAGTAATCCAACCCTTTTTTTGATAATCAAACTTAAATAGGTTTTTGACTATATCGCAGCATCTATATTTTGGCTGCAGTACACTATCTATACAGTAACAATGGTTGCTACGTTAGTTACTATGTAATACACGTTCCATGATTTTCAGTTTAGACAACCTTCATTTTCATATTTGAGAAGGACAACAATGTTCCATGATTTCGACAATACTCCTTTAGAAACAAATTTTGGAAGAACATCTAATTCAACCCGTGCGAAGCACGCGACCTTCGTTCTCAAATTTACGAAGAATAGCAATGTTATGTAATTTGAACATCTCTCTAGAGCAATTTTTTTAAAATACGTAATTCAACCCGTGCGAAGAACATTGTTGATCCTAAAAAAGAAGAACATCTTATGTAGAACAACATTTTATATGCATATAAGGATGTGCGTGTATATTAGTGATTCACAATATTGCACACCAGGTGAGTTAATTCATGTTTTTATTTATTTAATTTTTTTTTTGGGGTGTTGCCAGGCAATAGCATCTATGATTGTATACTTTGATCAATACTCTTTCCCTTTTGAGAAAAAACACTTCCCAAAGCATTGCCCTCCCAAAGTCACGTCTTTCTTCGATAAAATATAACCTCATTAGTCCTTTTGAGAAAAAAAAAACACTCTCTAAAGGCACTCTTAAACTCCGAAAAAGACCCTAGGTGGATTTTATTTTGAAGTTCATAACCATTTAAAATATAACCTCATTAGTCCTTTTACATTGAATTGGATAATTTGAACACTTTTAATTGGTTGCGCATGTACATGCATTTCAAAGATGCTCATATATGCTACTGAACAATATGAGAAGTGATTTTGCCTTTGATTTGTGATGACACAATTAGAATGAATAATGTTTAGTTGAATGTAACATAAATAATTAGTTATCAATTATCACAACAGGGACTTGCTTTTTCGTTTGATTTCTGTGCATCATATCTGATTTCTTGCTTTCCTAAGAGTCCTATTTGTTCAAATATAAGTAGTTTCAATCAAAATTTAGGTGTCACTATATTGTTGTTGCTTGCTTTTTCATTAATTATAGTCAATTGTTGCTCAACAATGAGTGGTTGTGGTTATGGTATCTTTGTAGATATTAAAATGGCTTGGGAAAGATTTTGGAATCAAAATTCTTGACAAAGTTCGGTTTAAGATGAATCATCAGAAGTCAAAGGAACACTTGATTTTTGAAGATGGGGTGTGAAAAAATAAAGTAGCAAAGGCTAGACTTCTTAGAAAAAATGTTCTTCAAGTTAAGAAAACAAGAAGGTTGAAAACAATGTCAAAAGAAAATGCTCCAATCTCATGTAAATGTTATTTATTTTTATTTTTTTTTTATGAATATGAAGTTTGCATTTTCACTCATATTCTAATGTTTTGGAAATTGTATTTTGGCATGTATATTTTGTATAATATTTCAATGACAACTTCACTTCGTGGTGATAATAACCAACTTCGAAATAATACTAACATGATCACAACTTCTACAGCTGCATTACCTAACAAACCATTAATATATACTGCTGTGAATTCTAAGGTGAATCAGGAAATAGAAGAAAGTAATGTTACCTCACCTAAAGTCTCATAGATTCAAATCTCTACTCCTCCGCCGAGTAACCAAGCAATGCAAGAATCAATCCACAACAGAAAGAAATGGATAAATGATGAGGAGAACTCTTCAAAAGTGGTTAAAGGATTTCGTAAGCTTATTTTCTTTGGAAGAAGGAGTTGAAGAACCTTTGTGGATTGATACTTTTTCACAGAGAGGTTCACATGAACTTATGAATTGTTCATGGAAGTTATGAGTTCTCTTTATCCATGCTTTTGGTTATTCAATATTTCAAAAGAGAGTTTACTTTGTCCATTATTAGCTCAATAGAAAGTGTTTAGCAAATTGAATTATTTGTTGTTATTGAACATGCTCATTCATGTGACATGATAGTCATGTGGAAGATTATAGATAGTTTCTAACTTCTCACACCTTATAAGAATAATATAGGTTACTAAATCCTTTTATGAAATTGCAAGAAACCTTCATACAAATTGTTATCAGCTTTTTAATGTTTAATACACCTTATTTTGGTTCAAAATAGATTGCTATTCTATCACATCTAATTAAATCTCAACTTTTATAATTGATTAGCGAAACTGTTAAAAAGTTTGACTAGAGACTCAATGTAGTCCATTTTTTTTTTGCCTAAATTCCAACAAAAATAAGTTTAAATAAATTTTTAATTCCTTAGTAAATTTATTTCTATACCCTTTACCCTTTCTTATTTTTTATCAATCATAGCAATCTCACAAATATTAATCTCTATTCAATATATCACCAAGAAAATTTCAAAAAGAGTTCGGAAAGAAAAGTGCAAGAGAGATACACTCAAAAAGACCAAACCTAGCTCTGCTAAGGCGAATTCAAAGATGGAAGCTGTAGATGAACGACACTTTGAAAAGAATATGGTTGAATGAATGACTAAGGAAGACAAGCTGTAAGTCATGGTATATTATCTTCACCTTAAAATAACTTATACTGCCATCAATTTATACATGATATCTAATTAATATTAAAATTCGTTTTCGACTTAGCATTTCCCCAATGAGATATCAAGGGCGGTTCTAAAGGGAAAACGGAAAACGACACTCATTGATGACCAAACTCAAACGAGGTATAGGTGTCGCTTGATTACCACGGAGAGAGCAAATCATGAAAACTACTTGGGTGGTCAATGGTTCAACTTTTTTCGAGAACGTGTGTTAGAGGTAGGTGGTAAATTAATCTTAAATCTTGAACAACCATCTAAAAACATGTATGTTCAAGTTGTTCCCAAATAGGTCTTCGTTGTTCAATATCCACCACATTAACAAATCGCCTTAACTCTAATCCAAAACTATCTTGATGTGGGGATACTGTTTCTTTCGTTCATTTTGTGTGCTGTGAATATTTGTGTTGATCCCTTTTTCGTAACTCTATGACAGTAGCACTTGCTTTTATAATTTGGGCTAATATGTAATTGTAATTTTCACATTTTTTGTTCCTTCAATGGTTCCAATTAGTTTCTTCTTAATCTTATGATGTTTTCGTGGTCTCATGAACAAAATATATGTTTTTTTTCATAAATCAAGACTTGGTAAGGCTTTCATAAATATTTTGATAAATATTTTTAATGTTTGTGCAATTTTTCTTAATTTTCTCATTTTTCCTTTGAAACAATTTTTTTACAAGATACGTTATTCAACCCGTGCGATGCACGGGTTTGTAACTAGTTATGTTAGAAAAGCCTACAATTTTCATAATTGTAGAAATGAAATTTTTAGGAAGCTAAGGTGAAACCAATTTCCCTGAACCTCTTCTCAATATTAATAATATTTTCAAATAAGAGGTTGAACAAGACTACTTCAATAAGTGTCATCTCCTTAACTCCACTTTTTTTTTAGGTGGGAGTCATGGTTTTATTCATATATGATATGATATGATATAGAGAAATATAGAATAAAGATTATACATAGTAGAGAAAAGGATTTAACTATATTACAATATAAACATATAGTAATTAGCATATAAATTGTGTTATGTTAGAAAAACCTACAATTTTGATGATTGTAGAAATGATTTTTTGGAAGCTAAGGTGAAACCAATTTCTCTGAACTTCTTCTCAATTTTCTTTTCAATTTCACCAACTCATCTTTGTTACTTCTCCCTTCAAACATTAAAAACAAGATATTGTTTATTTATTTAATTTCATGTGGAGAATCAACAATTATGTTGGTTGGTCTTTTTTGTAGACTTATCAAAGAGTAATATGCTCCACTTGGCCCTTTAGACAACAAGGATGAATGTGTTCCATTCTCAACAACACTTCCCTTATCCAAAACAGCAATCAAATCACAGTTTTGGATAGTACTCAACCTATGTGCTACAACCACGCTTGTCCTTCCAACCATGACCTTTTCTAAAGTGTCTTGGACTAATTTCTCAGATTGACTATCAAGTGCACTTGTTGCTTCATCCAAAAGCAACACATCTGGATTCTTTAATATAGCTCTAGCTATTGCAATTCTTTGTTTTTGACCACCACTAAGTTGAACTCCTCTGTCACCACACAATGTGTCATATCCATCTTTTAAGCTTGATATGAAATCATGAGCATTTGCAGCCTTTGATGCCTCTATAATTTCACTCTCATCAACCTGATCACCATATGATCCATATGCAATATTTTCTTTTATGGTACCACCAAACAATGTTGGTTCTTGACTCACAAGTGCAATGTGTTTCCTTAATGACCTTAGATTATAAGTTTTTATGTCTCTGCCATCAATTGTCACTATCCCTTCAAGTGGATCATAGAACCTCTCAATTAGTCCTATGATCGTTGATTTCCCAGAACCACTTTTCCCTACCAGAGCTGTCGATTTTCCAGCATCAAATTTAATCGAAAATCCTTGAAAAATCATCACATTAGGTCTAGACGGATATGCAAAATATACATCACAAAATTCAATTTTTCCTATTAACTTTATAGCTTTGTGACCTTCTATTTCATCAGGCTTGATTTTCGTATACCTATCAAGGATTGTGAAAACCGACGCAATGGCATCAGAACCTTTAGCAAGATCATTCGTCATGCTACCAGCATCAGCGATAACTTTTCCGGTACTTACCAAAATTAAAAAAGTCTTAAATAACGCCTTGGCTGAGATATAACCTTGCAACACAAGTTTCCCACCATACCAAAAGCTCAAAGCATAACTACATAACTTGATACTTTGTGCACATGCAAGTCCAATGCCAGCATACCAAGATTGTCTAATACTTTCATGACTTGGGCCTTGTTGAGATTTTTCAAGCATTTTGAGAATTATTTCTTGAGATGAAAAAGCATTGATGGTTCTTAGATTTGAAACAGCTTCAGCAGCTATTTTGCTACATTCATCTTGGGCCTTGACGGCTTTGTTTGACATATTCTTAAGAAGGACAAACCTTGTGTAGAAACAATATATGATAATTGGTTGAACTGCTATCATAACAATGGCTAATCTCCATGCAATAAGTAGTCCCATTGTGAATGCTATTACCACTGCTGAAATTGTTTGTATCACTAGAGACAATCTATCACCCACCAAAGATCTTACCTGTGTAAGTGTTAAAAATAGAATTTAATATGGATGCACACTATTAATATAAAATAGTTTTATGTCGTCGTCCATTGAGAACTCATGATATTAATATTTGAACACCCTTTAACTTTATACACCTATTCAACACTTTCTTTTCTATCTATATTTCTCTTTTAATCACATCAACAACATATTACATATGTCACATCAGTCTCTCTATCTCTTTACCTGTCAAGGTGCCAAAGGGTTTTTGAGTTACTATCAATCTTTTTCCTTAAAAATAACCATAAATTGTTTAATTCTTATTAGACGTCCATATATAATAGTTTACACTGACAATGCATGTCCTTTTTTCTAACAAATAATATTATCATATGTAACTATACATTTCTCAAAATGATCTAAAATAATACACCCTTCAAAATGACGAACAGTAAAAATTTGTGATAGAAAAAAGAACTACGTTACTGAAAGATGCTTGTGTAATTGGGGCAGTAAGTAAATACATCATTCTAATTCCTTTGTTCCTTTTTACTCTCAACTTGTGAAGAATTTATTTTTCTCATTTTTAAAATTCAATGCTAGTTTGAAAGTTGATTACCCTTGTAATTTTTATATTATATGTCTCTAACATAAAATAAAAATTTAAAATAAAATAAACTAAAAACTGAGAAGACATACCACATTGGCTTCTTTGGCAAGTCTAGAGCAAACAGAACCTGTAGAATTTTGATCTTCATCAAACCAACCAACTTCAAATGTGAGTATCTTAGAAAACATCTTTTCTCTAATCCTCTTAGTCAAGTACTCTCCCATGTAAGCAAAGCTATAATGTTGAAGCACATTAACAACCATTGAGATAACAGCCAACCCTAGAAAACAAAGTGCATAAATCCTAATTTGCTTCTTGATCTCATCATGGTTCTCCAAAAAATAAACCGATATAACCGACCCCAATCCAAATGAAAACACAGGTTGAATTGCACCGACTAAAATCGCATTTATACAGCCCAAGCATGTTTGCTTCCACTCTGGTCCATTCATTGCCAACAACCTTTGAAAGGAAGGAACCTCAACCTTCTTGTTTTTACTATTATCATCATCAACTACAAATTTAGTAACAACATCTTCAACGACATTGTTATAATTAAAAACATCATCACTGCCTCGCGTTGTTGAGTTGAAAGAGTTAGATGGACTCACGAGTCTACAACCACTCATGTTTTGCATGTGATCTCTATTCATGATAGATGGGGTGTCATCGGTTTGGTCCTTTTTTGTTTGCTGGAGACGAACAAGGGAGGCGTAAAGAGAATTGTCATTTTGCATGAGGCTTTCATGAGATCCTGTTTCCGCGATCATACCATTTTGAACAACCGCAATGATGTCTGCATTTTGAATGGTGGATAAGCGGTGAGCGATGATGATGGTGGTGCGTCCAACGGTGGCTTTGTCTAAAGCTTCTTGGACAACTCTTTCGGATTCAGAATCTAGTGCACTTGTTGCTTCATCTAGCAAAAGAATTTTTGGCATTTTTATGATAGCTCTTGCAATGGAAATCCTTTGCTTTTGCCCCCCAGACATTTGAACTCCTCTCTCCCCAACCTGCAGTAGTAAATGTGTCACCCATCAAGTAGGAATATAAGAATTTTAAATGTGAATAAGTTAATTTGAGGAGCAATTTTTACTTAGATAGAAACCCAAATGAAATTTATTTGGGTACACACACAAATGTAAAAAATTAAAAGAGAAATGATTTAGTTGCATCATTTAAATCTCTTATCTTTAAAAAAAAACATCATTTGTAAGTGTGTATTTAAAAGAAATTCATTTAGGATTGTGTTCAAGTTAGAATTTCTCTAATTTGAGAAAAGATGGGAAATTATTTATTTAGTCCGATAGAGTAGTCATTGTTTGTAATAATTAATTTAGGGAAAGTCAACTATTGACGTCTCCTTGAATCATCTTTATAATTTGATTTGTGCTAAGATCTTACATTTTGAATTTATAGTCACTAAAATACTTGATAAAAAGAAAGGAATTATTTGTTCTTCTTATGCCTGAGAGTCGTTGTCATTTATTCCGTTGGCAAATAAAAGTCAATATATTTTAAGAAGTGAATTTCTAACCACTAGACTACTTAACCAAACACAAAAGTTAATATATTTTAAGTTTTATAGTTCCACGGCATCACCAGTGGAATTTAAATATGTTAGTTTATCTTTAACTCTTTACCATAGTTCTAAATTGCACTCTACAGTCGCAATTATATTGTGGCCACAACATAAAGATTTTAGAGGTTTTTCCATCAACATTGCAACAACAATTGTTGTTGCATAATGTCTTTTTGAGGTGTCTTCAGGGCTGGTTTAGTGGGGAAAGATTATATGTGGTTTTTTGTCAATCCGACATTCAGTTGTATGGTTCGTCTGGACAACCCGTACTACTATTTTGTTTTTAGGTAAGCCTTTTGATGAGAAAGAACTGATCGATAAACTTTGTATATTCGCATTGTGGCAAAAGCAATCAACACTAACCTGAGTATCATATCCTTGTGGCAACAATGAAATGAAATTATGAGCATTGGAAGCTTTAGCAGCATCCACAATTTCTTCATATGTAGCATCCTCTCTTCCAAAAAGTATATTCTCCTTAATGCTTGTTGCAAACAAAGCAGGTTCTTGACTTACTAAACCCATTTGTGACCTAAGCCACTTAAGTTGCAACTTATGAATAGCAACTCCATCAAGAAGAATCTCTCCACCAATTGGATCATAAAATCTTTGTAAAAGTGATACAACTGTTGATTTTCCTGAACCACTTCCTCCTACTAATGCAACCGTTTTCCCTGATGGAACCTTTAAACAAAAATCATTTAGGACCACACTTTCTGGTCTTGATGGATACACAAATTCAACATGGTTGAATTCAACTTTCCCTGACACTTTCTCTAGAATTTCACCTTCCATGTTTTTAGAATCTATTTTTGGAACTCTATTTATCATTTCCATTATTCTTTCTCCTGCAACACTTGCCTCTGAGAAGTACTTCACATTTGATAGACCAGCTCCTAAAGCCCTGCCACATAGGAAAAAATATATAATTAACAACTTTGTAGCATCGACACTTCTGATTGAAGGCGTGTCCAGTGTTTGTCATGTGTCAGTGTCGTCGACACATGTGATTACATTAAAATGATTCATTTTCTCTCAAATTGATACATGTGTCATTGATCTGTCTGTGTTAGTTTCATGACAGTGTTTGTACTTAACAAATTAACAAAAAAAAGTCACCACTTAAGCACATGGTTTTAAATTGCGATCACGTAAGTATCCTTGATACTTTGAGAATTACATGCAAATATGACCGACGATGTCTCCATAATTGCCACAGACTTTAAAACCATGATAACACGGCCATAATCGTGATCGCATACCATGTTTTAAAACCCTGCTTAAACATTAATCCCACAAAGTATGAAACTTTTGAACTGAGAAAACTATAAAAATAAGATGAAGGGTAAAGGTATACTTACGATCCACCAAGTGCTATTGAATATCCAACAGCAAATACAGTACCACCTTTAGCACCATGATACATGACCATTCTGCTACCATAATAGGCCATCAAAGACCATACAGCAAAAAGAAGACCATTGCTTCCTATGCCTAAGCCTTTAGCTAAGCCTTGTTTCAATCCCAATTTCACTGATCCTTCCAAAGCATTAGAGAAAGCAGCTATGGTTTTGCTTTCTCCTGCAAAGGAATAAACAGTTCTAATTGAAGATATTGCTTGTTCTGCTATTGTACCTGCTTTATTGTACTCTTCTCTCATTTTTCTAGCCAATCCCATCATAGTTCTTCCATACATGAAACCAGGAATCACAAGTAGTACCACAAAAGGGAACCCAACAATTGCCAATCTCCATAACAATGCAAATGCCACTATGTATCCTCCAAAGAAAATAGATGTATTCATCACAAAATTCGGAACCTATGTAGTTTTCAAGTAACAAGAAATTAACAAAATGTTACAGTCACGAAATTAAATTACAGAAAATTTAATATAAACTAGGTCTTTAAACAGACTTAAAAATGGCCAGGTCAAACCCTTAAAAAGCAACATTCTTTCCCTCCTTCCAAGTCACTTCGGAAGGTAATTATGGAAAAATAGACCTTTTTATTAAGGGCATGCCAACTAGCAGGGCCGTCCATGTGAAATAGGAGGTTCGGCTCTCTTTTTAAAATAGGCCCCTAGTAAAATAAAACGTAATTTTTTTGTGTAGTTAAATTTCATTAAAAAAATCAGAATAAGAAGAACTTTTAAACATGAAAGCAATTAAAAAAATTAAGTGAAAGAGGTGAAATTTATCCAACGGTGTCGTTTGGATTTGTCACTCCTCTGTTGTGGAAAAGGGTAAAACGAATGGTTTATGCGAAGAAAAAAATAATTGTTGTGATTCTTTCAATGAAATAGCTTTTCAAATTGACTGATTAAGTGATTATACAAATTAGGGGTGGTTTGATAGGATCCGATTTATGTACAAAAAAGAGAACTAAAGTCTAGAAAAAACTCAAACGTGTACTAAAGAAAGAAAATGATATAACATATATATTTTTTATTTAAGTGGGGGGTGGGTATTAGATTTAATTTTTCAATAGAGGCCCGTAACATTTGGAGACCCGACCTGGTTGAGCACCTTGCACACTCTCAAAGTCGGGTCTGCCAACTAGTGCTTTCAGGATATTAGTTAAAGAAACAAAAGAAAAAATATTTGTATTGAAAAGAGCGTTTCTATGACTTTTAAAAACCGTGTGAATGACTATATAATATATATTATGTAGTGTTATTCAAGATAATCAAAGTCTGACTTAGCGTGACTTCGCATTTTCATCCCTATATAGAATAAAATTGATATAAAGTAAAATAAATTTTAATTTTTATACCTTTTCACTAAGAACATCTTGAATTACTAGGATGTCGTTTGAGACACTTGTGATGACTTCTGATGTGCTTGTAACATGCAAATCAAAGTATGCTACTTCTTGTCTTAGAACTGCTTTTAAGTACCTAACTCTCATTCTTGCAGCTTGTCTTTCACCTGTTCTTGTCCAACAATAACCCTCTGAAAAATGTACAATGTTAATACTTGTCATATCATATGTTAATACTTGTGTATATCATATGTAATGAATACAAAATCAATTTAGTCTATAAAATATCACTTTCTCTCCAATATAGGCTGTGACGTATATTAAGTTGTATATGATTTTTTTTTTTTTTTTTCAAGTAGTCTAGTGGCAAGAGCTAATACAATTTATTATAGAGAAGTGGAGTATCCGGGATTCGAACCCAACTCCTACATGTAATATGTGATATCTTTATCAACTGAGCTAAGCTTACGGAAATTATTAAAAATTTATATAGGCCATAACGTATATTAAGTTGTATATGAAATTTATTATTTCAATCCAATCATGTTAGTTTTAACATTTTAATATATGTGGTGACAATTTTTATTTTTTTTCTTTTGGCTACTCTTATTCTTCTTCTTTTTTATTGACAATTGTTTATACTTTTAGATACTACCTATTATGATATTGTGAGCTTAACTTAGTTGGTAGAGACAATGCATAATATATGTAAGGTTTGAGGTTTAAACCTCGGCCACCACAAAAAAAAAAAAAAAAAAAAGTTACTACTTATTAATATTTGGGTAGTGTTAACTTGTGTCCTTATGGCACATGTTAAAAAATCTAAAAGAATAAATATTCTCTAAAATTTTATGCATTCAATACATTAAAACGTTAAAGGTTAAATGTAATGCATACATCCCAATAAACTATTTTTATATTTGATTCATTAACTTGTGTTTTAAGAGCACAAGTTAGCATTTTCTTTAATATTTATATATCATTTAGATATTAAATTATAGAGAAGTAAAACCCAAAATAGTAAAAAGCTGAACACTTACCTAGGAAGCAAGCAACACAAGAGGCACATGCCAAATATAACAAAACAACAGCATTCTGCATCACAAAGTTAACAAAGTCAAATTAAAATAAGCTACTATCGTTTTCTTTAATGTTCTCTCATGAAGAAACTGTTAAAAAAATTTAGGATTAAATAAGTTTTTATCCTTATTAAAAAAAAGTGATATGTTTTGATCGTTATAAAAATTTTCAGTACATGTAAAATTAAGTTTTGTTTAATTATGATTAAACTTATAAAATTTTTAATGATTATTTTACAGGTATGTCAAGAATATTTTTTTTTTCAAGAAATTAAATTAGTCCATCTAAATTGACATTGGAGAGAAACGAACTTGAGACCTTGAAGAGGAGCACACTTCCATGACTCAAGCTAATACCACTAGGCCAACCCAAATGGGTTCATGTTAAGAATATTATAAGAAACTCTTATAAAAAAAATATAATCTTTTAACATGTTATGGATTAAATATGAATTTTTTAACCTAGAATTTATGTAATTAAAAGATCACACTTGTTTTCATGATAAAAATCAATCATGCAAATGTATGACCATTGAAATCAACACTACTAATCAATCAACACTATTAATCATTTTCTTAATAAAAAAGTCACACATGTTTTCATCATAGAATCAAGGCTAAAATATGGTTTTAGTCCCTGCAAATATGCCTTGTTTTGGTTTTGGTTTTAGTCCCTGTAAAAAAAAAATTGTTTTTGGTCCCTGCAAAATTTTTTGTTTTTGAAAATAGTCCCTGACCACACTTTTGTGATGATTTGCATACGTGACACATTATAACTGAACCAATTTTGTAGTTTTTGGTCCCTGCAAAATATTTTGTTTTTAAAAAAGGTCCCTGCAAAAAATTTTGTTTTTGAAAATAGTCCCTGGAGGGGGGACTATTTTCAAAAACAAAAAATTTTGCAGGGACCAAAAACAATTTTTTTTATAGGGACTAAAACCAAAACGAGGTATATTTGCAGGGACTAAAACCATATTTTAGCCTAGAATCAATCATGGTGTGACCCCAACAAACACTTCTTTCTTTTACTACGTTGTTGTCTTTTACTAGATTTGAAAGTATATAATTTTATACACTAAAATATATGATAATAATAGTCTTCTATTTTATACACTAGATTAATCGAACAATTAGTTTTTATTTAGAGAGAGAAGGGAGAGGGAGAAGGAGAAGGAGAAGGAGAGAGAGAGAGGGAACCTCATTGATGCTACGGACAAAATAGTTCTTTGATGGGCCAGAATTAGAACCAATAGAGTTCATAAGTCTGCTTAAGAAAAGCAGAAGCAAAGGGGTCATTAGTCCATCACCAATGGCACCAATCAAACCAAAAACCATGAAAAACCAATCAAGAACATCAGCATGCATGAAAATGGACTTCAAAGAACCATTCTTCTTTTTCTTATCATTAATGGAAACATTTTTTTCACCACACATTTGCCACCACAACCAAAAAGTATTCATACCAACGTAGTACTGTGATGAAAAGGAAAAGCAACCAAATAGAGTATGATTTTTCTTTCTTTTTTTTCAAGTGTGAGTAAGATTTAAGGTTTCTCTGACAGCTATATATAAGATGATGTAGATAGCCTCGATGAAACATAGTAAACAACAAAAGATGAAATGTTATCCAAAAGAAAAATGTTTTCTAGAATTTTGTGCTTTCAATTTAGTAAAAGCATAAAAATTAAATATAATGCACACATTCTAATGAACTATTTTTATATTTGATTCATTAACTTGTACATTAAGGATGTGTTTGATTTGCTAAAAAATGAAGGACAAGACAGAACAACTCTAGTTGTCCACTGTTTGATTTGTAAAATTGTTTCAGGTACAGGACAAATTGGAGGCAAGGGACAGGACAAAAACTCATATTTTTGTCCCTCACCAAACCACAGCACAACTTTTTGTCCCACGTACAAGTTGTCTAAAATACCAAAATAGCATTTTGTCCCTCAAAAATCGTATAAAATAAAAAATTACTCAATGCCATAAAAAATTTGTCATGTGTTGTTCTGCCTTGTGTTGTACTGTTCTATCTTATACTGTTTTGTCCAGTACTTGTTGTTTTGCAAACCAAACACACCCTAAGAATTGTATTAAAAAAAAAAAAAAACTTGTACTGTAAGAGCACAGGTTAACATTTCCCTTATAATCTTAATAATGAATCTTTTATTTTAATTTTTTGGAGAACGTTAAAGAGGTGCTCTAGAGACACATATTAAACATCCAAAACAAATAAGTTTTTGGCAAATGCTAACTTGTGCCCTTAAGGCAAGTTAAGATCCTCTTCATTTAAATTCTTTTCCATTTCTACTGTTTGGAAAAATAAAAACGCAAAAAATCTTAAAAATAATTAATGATGGTGTGACTCATTTAATGACAGAATCAACCACCTATAATTTCAATCTCCATTTATTTTTAAAAAACTTATTATAAAAATATACGTATCAAAAGTCGTGCATTCAACTTCTAAAAAGTTAAAATATCATTAATACAAATTTGCTTTTTTTAGGTTCCTTAATATGTGTCATAAGAGCACAAGTTAACAAGATCCTAAATTTTATATAAAAAGGTGGTACAATTATTACTTGATCAAAATAAGCAACCAAAATAAATATTACATTCGTCCCTTATTATAGGACCCTTTTAAAAAAAGAATGTCCCTTTTTATAAGACTCTTTTACAATTGTCAACTACATTAATGATTTCTTTACAAAATTACCCCTATTTACCCCTCTTTGGTAACTTCCATTCATGCACCTGTTTAGTTCAAAAATAATTTTGTTTTACTCCTGATCCCTATCAAAGAGCTTGTAAAATGGCGCCTCCTAATCTCTATATGTATACTCCTATTTCATGCTCCTTGTACCTAAAAAATGGCGTCATAAATTGTCAAAAATAATTCCTAAAAGTTTAAATTCCGGAGCCATCAAAATTTAAATTTTAGAAGAAAAAAAAAAAAAAAAGTGATTTCAAATTTTTGTGAAAAAAGGTGAATGTTCATAGAGGTTCCAAATTCTTGTGGCATGGCCTTTCCAATACTAGTTTTCATTCAATCCAAACTTTGCCGTCAAATATTCATTAACGTTAATTTTGTTTTTATTCTACAATGATAAATTAATTTGGTGTATTATTCAAGTAGTAGTGTGTAATTAATATAGAAAAATAATAAGTTGTGATTTCAATTATTAGAAGGGTAAACATGGCAAAAATATTATTTGTCAACAAATTTAATACAATTATCAACTTTCTTAATATTCGTGTTTTGTCAAAAAAGATCATTTTTTTGTGGTGATCGGGGTTCGAACCTTAGACCTTGCATATATTAAGCATTGTCCAAACCAACTGAGCTATGTTCACGAGGAGGACTGTCAAAAAGAGTCATATAATAAGGGACAAAGGTAGTAAGTTTTTACATAAAAATGTGATGAAATTATTACTTGATCAAAAGTAGCAACTTATATTTTTAAGACAAAATTTCTATTTATGGATTGCAAATGTATTGGTTAACAAGACCCTATTTATTTTTTCCTGAAAGAATACTTAAATAGTACTTACAAATCATCCACCATCAAAGAGGCTGTCACATTTACAGAAGCTAAACTCACGACTTTGAGAGTATGGCTGTCAAATGATAGGCCGCAAGTGTACGACTATGTCAGTTTTAGTATAAAAATGTATCCTATCCACATAGACCAATTTAACAAGTACCGCTTCTTGTTGTTCCTATGTTTATCTAAGGAAAAATTCAAAATATTTTGATTTCGTGCGTAAAATAAATATTGATTTTAATTAAATATAAGACGGGTAGAGACCAAAATGATGGTTTCCGTCGACCTTCGTCACTCAAGTAACTTTGCGCTAATTTAATTAATACGAAAAAAATAAAACTTTTGTAGAAAAATATTAAACAAGAGACTTTGTTTGCTTTCACAATACGTTGTCAGGATTTTTAGACGCATAACTCCCTGCTTCCGTAGTATATAGTTATAAGCTTAAAAATTCTCTTTTCTTAATTCAATAAATTCTTAATTAAAATAAAAGAAATGATTTCGCTTTAACTTTTTATTTTGCTACAGTTAAAAAGGCGTGCAGCTATATGAGACCCGTCGGTACGACGGTCCTCTTATTTTGGACTCAATTAAGACTACTCACACATGATAAAAACATTCTAAATTTATCTTTGATGAATTCATAGTAAAAAACAAGTAAAAGAATAAAAGAATTCTATTCACATTTCACTCAATGTTAGAAAACACTATTAATTAAAATAAATTCTCCAACCATCTTTTTTTTATATTCAAAGTTGGGAGTTTAAACTCCGACCATCTTTTTTTTATGATGTGTTTCAACTTTATTAAAAGTGTGAACAGCAATTTTGAAAAGAATATGTGTTGGAGCCTGACAGCAATTCCTACCGAACAGTAACGAAGCAACAATAAGCAACAATTGGAATCCACGATTGCAATCTAAGTACGGCACCGAACAGCTAGGAGTCAATTGGAATCCACGATTGAAATCAAAGTAGAGGCAGCAATTTAGATATAAATTATGTAGCCGCCACGTGAAATAAAGTGTATAGCCATAGGAACAAGAATTCTTGTTTTAGGCAATTTCAATTTCATACTACCGCAGTAACAAGAATTATCCCAAAAAAATTATGTTAGGATCCTAATATTACAGTTATTTAACGGAGTAATTTAACTCAAGTGATTAATAGATTTCACCAAAGACGAATTTTTCGGAAGAATTGAATTCGATTTTTAGATGGAACAACTCTTAGTCAAACTGTTGAATTCGAATCTTTCCCTTAAAAAAAAAAAATGTAAATATTTGTTGACTCAAATGACTTTTATAATAAGATCATAGAGAGTACTTTTAACTATTTATTTGATCTAAAAAAAATATATTTTTAAGAGTTATTTGAGTCAACAAAATTAAATGTATTTTATCTAAATTTTGAATTAGACATGTAAACATTTGTTGACTCAAATGACTTTTACAATAAGATCATAGAGACTACTTTTAACTATTTATTATTCTCTCTTATTTTAATTCTGCAATTTATCTTTTGTCGTATATTATTAATGAAAGATAATTTTGTAAACCAACCCGTAATTTTTCTTTCACATACAAAATTAATTACATTTTTTTAATTTGTGTGATAGATTCAACATGACTTATAATTTGGGACGAACGAGTATAATAAATCAACAAGACATCGTAAATAAAAACTTCATAAGTTACTAAATGACTAACTTAAAAAGAAAAAAGAAAAAAAAGAAGCTAAGATCATAAAACAAAAGTGATTAAATTAAATATATTTTTTTATCTCTATTCTATAGAGGAGAAAATAAAAAAATTGATTGTGACCTATTATAAATAAAAACAAATGAAAAAATTCCAACCTACCTGCCCAACCCACCCAGTCTTATCATTCTTATTGATATTGTGTTGAGCCATCCCTAAATATAACTAGTTGTAACACGTTGGTCAATGTTAGACCCGCTTGGTCAGAGGGTGTGCATAAATGTTAATTTTGAAAAGATAAAAAAATAGATTTTTTATTTTTAAAATAAATAAAAGAAATATAGTCAATTACCTCCTCCTCTGACATGGTATAACTTTCTGACCAAGGGCAATACCATGTGGACAATTAACTGTTATATTAGAGTGTTAGATGGAGGAAATTAACGAATGGAGGTATTTGACATATGTTACATAATTTTGAGGGTGTTCTTGAAGTTTCTCAAAATTCACAAGAATTTTTTGACGAAAGTTATAATTTCATAGGTAATTGATTATTTACTCTATACTTTTCTCACCTAAAAGTTATATTGTTCAAGTTGAACTCATATTGCAGACGCATTTGATGCGATTAAAATTAAAATAACCTCTAAACTGAGAATTGCAAAACAAGAAAAACTTTAAATTTGATTAAAAGATCTGCTTTTTACAAGACCCAAATCTAAAAAGTAAGTGGGGTTATGATCAAATTGAAACTAAACATTATTTAATTAGAGCCTATTATTGCGTTGTTGGTTTGAAGCTACCGAGGAATCTCACGAGAAGATTTTTTTTTGGTTACTTTTTTTCTTTTTTCTTTTTCTCTTATTTTTTTCTCTCTTTTTCTTCTTTTTTTCTCTTTTCTCTTTTTGTCTTCTTTTCTCTTTTTTTCTTCTTTTTCTCTTCTTTCTCTTGTCTCTTCTTTTTCTTTTTTATCTTGTTTCTTTATTTTTTTTCTCTTTTTCTCTACTTTTTTTCTTCTTTTCTTTTCTTTCTTTTTTTCTCTCTCTCTCTCTCTTTTTTTCTTTCTTTCTTGGCGAGTATAAAATATTAGTTAATCTCATGAGAAGATTGATACCACCAAGTTTGATTTTTGGAAATATACTTTTTCAAATCAAATAATTTTGTTTATTTTGTTTACAAAATGAATTTTGGTAATATAGTGAGAAACCATGTTTAACCATATAAAAATATAAATAAATAAAAATCAAAACCAGCGAATATTGAGAAACCTTGTTTTGTGGCTAGCTTTGATCTGTAATAAAAAAATGTTCAATGAACTTTTTGTTTCAATGGCTACTTTTCAAGAACACTTCCAAAAATTGTCAACAATTTTTAATTCGAAAAAAACTAGATAGGGTGAATGAGTGATATTCCGTAAAAGGTTAAAATGGATCAAAGCATAAGCATGTAGCCAATGTCATGGTTGTCAAACTCGCGAGTAGACTCACAAATCTATACGAGTTTAGAAGACAAAAACGGGTAGACTCGTACATAAAATTGTTTGTGATAGACTGAGGCAGACTCGTAACTACTCGCATAGACTCGTGAGTCTAGGACACGTTTACAGAGTTCATGAACTTTTCTTAGAAAGCTATGGTTTTATTTTATTTTATTTTGAAAAAAGCCTAAAATATAGCACAAATTCCAAATCAAACAAAAAAAATGTGAATAGAAAAAACCTAGAATCTTAAAACCCTAGAAACGAAAGGTTGCTTTCTCACACACTTAGTTTAGAAACAAAAAGTTAATCTTTCTCAATGACGACGTCTGATCTCACCTCCATAGCCGACTAACAATTCACCTTCGACATTCTCTCAGGTTTGTATTTCGTAAATCACTTACTTGTTTTTTTTTTTCATCGACGACATTCATTTGCTTCCTTTCATGTAATCGCTGCCTTGTTCAATGTGTTTCATTCGGGGAAGAATTTGATGATGATGATGATGATGCCGACGATGCCGACGATGATGATTAGGATGCTAGTGAAGATGATGGTGACCATGATGATGACGATGGTGGTGGTGATTTTGATGATGAGCAATATTTCATTGGAGCTTTGGATGCTTTAAGAAATTATCATTTTTTTTCCTTTATTGGTTATGGGGTTCTAATTTTTATGTTAATTGGTATTTTGTTATATATATTTCTCATTTCTGTATCACATATAGGATTTTTAAGGTCATTTTAAAATTTCCATAAACTCGTTTACGAGTCGAGTCTACAGACTCATCTCGAGTATGTATAGACTTGCAAGTTTGACAACCTTGGTCAATACTATCACCTACAATGGATCACCCACTTTTACCATTAAAAAGTATGTCATTTCTTTCTAACAAAATAGATCAAATCTTTATCGTCAACCACACCAGATGAGACACCTTCTCGCCTTTCTTATTTCTACAGATAGAATTGAAGTGAAGCAAATTGTTTAACACTTCACATCCCTACCCTGATAAATGCAAATCTAACCACTTGAAGAGCAAACTCATATTTTTTTATATCTTTGGACAAGATGCGAACAAATGACTAGTTGATTCGACCTCATTAAAACATCTGACACGACATTGTTAATGTTTATCTCTAATTATGTCTCTCCTCCACAATTCTAATGTAGTGATTTAGCTATAGTATACACAAAGCTGGCAGTTATTTATTTAGATCAACATGCTACGTTTTTGAAATAGATGTATGGTTTTCAAAAAAAGTTTTTGGATTTTTCCTATGTTATTTTGATCTTATGAATAAGCACTTAATTAAAAGCTGCTTTTAGGAGCAAATTGATATTTAGAGAAACCACATGTCAATGTCACCGTTTTTCTTGCTGATTTTTACATCAAAGTTGAAAATATATTCTTAAAATTCAATCTATATTGTAATAATATTATTAAAATAAAATATATATTAACCATAAATATTAATTTATCATTCTTTAAAAAATTGTTCCTTCGAAAAATATAAATATTAACCAAAGCCTCATTTTCCTTCCCCTCCAAATTGCCAAACAAAACCCAAGAGTATGAGCTTTCATGACATGAATTAGATCAAGAGGAAAATTACTCTTCTTCCTTTTATAATTGCTCATTCCCTTATCTCAGTGGAAGTTAAATCACGTTCGACACGGTTCAATCACTTTTTAAGTTGGTTCAACCAATTTTAAAAATGCTAGCGTGAGTTAAATCACGCTGAAAAATATCGAGCGTAAGTTTCCCGATAAAATAAAAAAATGAACAATTTTAAAAGAGAGAAGAGCAATTTTCAATCAAGAGATATGTTGGCCCAACAACCCAAAGCTATGAATCATTAGAACCATATGTCTAGTCACTAGTAGTGGAGATGATTGAGCATTTGTGGATGAATTGCTTTAAGCTAGCACAAACTTGTTAATATACGTCTCATGTATAAAAGAATCCACATGCTTCCTCTCTTGACCTTTGAATGTGAATTTAGGAATAATAATTTACGCATTGAACGTTCATTGTCCACTACATTATCAAATGTGGAGAAAAGATAAGAAGAAGAGGCTATACTATGAGCTAGGAGAATCACGGCATAAAGGAGACATTTTCGGTGCAAAATTTGGATGGGTATGTGTAGTACACTAAAAAGTAGCACAAAATAATAGTCTATAAAAAAGTAGCATAAAGTATATAATAATAACAGGGACAACTTAGTCTATAAAAAAGTAGCAGAAAGTATATAATAGTAGCATAGGAGTGAATGTTGATTTTAGTCTTTGACAAAATTCCTAAAACCATTTTAGTCTTAAACTCTCGAGAAAAATAAAAGCAATTTTTAGTCCTTAAAAAAATAACAGGGACAACTTAGTCTTTATCCTATTTACATCAAGGTTTTGCAATTCGAGAATTTACTTCAACTCGTTTCGCCTAGGTAAAATTAACTCGAGAACTCGTACGAGTTTACCTAAAATTAAAACTATATAAAATTTATTATATTCAAAACATATATAAGCCAACATAATATTGTAAATAGGTCAATAGTGAAAAATACGGCTTAATTATAAAGAAAAATTATATCAAACTACCATAATATTCCATTATGCTCAACTTAGCATCAAAATTATGCTCAACTTAGCATCAAAATACAAAAATTAACGCACAAAATCATAAGTTTCATAAGTCTCTAAGTTTAAGTCATCCATAAAATCATCCAAAAAAGCAAGTTTTACAAGTTTCTAAAGTTGTTAAAAAAACTATCTAAAAAAGAAACTAGTTAATTTTTTCAAAAGGTCAACAAACACTACCACCACAACCCTAACCGGCGTCGCAATCACCGATGTCGAAATATGAATTTCCACCGTCGGAATCGCAATGCTAACTGGTATGTGCTCTCATGTTCATGGTTTGAGAACTCATAGAAGAAAGAAAAATACATGTTCATTTCAGAAACAACGTGTTACTGTAAAGGTAACTATTCAATAAACATTTCACTCTTTGGACTTGTTGAAAAGGAATTTGGTTTTGAAAAAATTGGACCAAAAAAAGGGCCATTTTTCATTTTTTTTTTAGATGTAAACTCGTAAAACTCGGTCGAGTTTATAAGAGTTTATTGAGTGTTAACTCGGTCAAACTCATCAAACCTTCTGATTTTACCAGAAATCGAGTTTACCTCAGAGTTAAAACGATTTTGGTGCCTAAACACGTAAACTCAGTAAACTCAAAGAGTTAACATTCGATTTGCGGAACATTGATTTACACTTTGTTTAGTTGATAAAGGAATTATAGAGGAAAGAAAAAAAAAAATTATTTAGTAGTTTGGTATGAAAGAATTTGAAAAGAAATTATAATAAAAGAATTAGTTGTCTTTGACACCTTGTTCCTTAGGATATTCCCTTTCTTAGGATAGATCCAGTTTCTCTTTTCATAGGTTTTTCACTTTGTGACTCTGATGTATTGGTTCAGGCTTCTCCAGCTTTTATATTTTACTGCTTTGATAAAAAAAAAATATATATGTAATTATAAAATAACATAAATAGATTATAAAAAATATTTATAAAATGACATAAATATCCCTAAAGAAACTTCATATGATGAAAATAAATTAAAATAAGTATTTCATTACAATAAATGTAAATTACAAAAACATGTATATAAAAAAAATATGAAATATAGTATTTCATAACAATCAAAGAATTTTTTTTCAATTTAATAAATTAATAATAACATGAAAGAAAATTTTGAATTATTTTTATGCATATATATGTTACATATGTCGAAGATGGATGACAGAGAGTTTGTTGAAGTTGAGAACATAATTGAAAAGTGATGGTAAAGGTCCGTCAAATAAGAGAGGGTGCAAAAGTTTGGTTTTGCCGTCAAAATCTGGTCCAATTCTGATTAACCAAGGGCGTTGGTGGAGATTTTGTTGGTGTTTTGGTGGTTTGAAGAGAAAAATGTCGTGTTTTATGAGGTACATAACAACATCAATGTTGGGGTGGGAACGAAATAGTTGGCAAGAGAATTGTCCAAACTTTACGGGTATATAGTTTTTTTTATAGTCGTTTGAATGGAAGATCGCCACCAAGAACAGACGGAACGAGAGCGAATGAGGTAAAGTTCCCTGTTGAGTTTTTGTGATATTAGTTGCAGAAACTCATGTGGAAGCTGAGACCATTCTGCTACCATGGATGCTGCTATTCGATAGTAGGGTTGTGGAGTAAAGTCGTTGTAAGGGCTGGGCGGATAGCAAGTTTGTCGTTCTCTCGTAAAGAGTCTTAATGGGCGGTTAGCAAAGTGATATGAATAAATATCTACGGTTTATTTTAATAATATGACCCAACACGATGATTGATAACTTAAGTCATGAGGAGGTGCTGCTAGATACGGGGCGCATTCAACCGCTGGTGAAAGATTGGGATGAAACAGAAATCATCGAAGAGGAAACAACGAATAAGCTTGAACCACGACGACGTTACAAACCAGCATGGACCTACGACTTTATCATGACAATACTTAAGCGAAGAATTACGTTCTAACAAAAATACTAGCATAGTAGTTACTATCCATTAATATTAGGAAAAGTAGTTTATTTTTGTTTGTTATGCTAAGAGTAATAATAGGGAATTTAGTTTCATATTTTG
This sequence comes from Medicago truncatula, assembly GCF_003473485.1. NCBI lineage: Eukaryota > Viridiplantae > Streptophyta > Magnoliopsida > Fabales > Fabaceae > Medicago > Medicago truncatula. The sequence continues at coordinate 2,531,133 of NC_053047.1, read as the reverse complement.
TGTATAAATAACTCCTTAAAGACTTTGAAAGGTATTGATAATTATTTAGTGAAAGAGATTTGGAGTTTGGCACTAACTTGAAGAGTGCAAATTACATTACCGTATCAACTGGTGCTTTCATCGAATTCATCATGGGTAACGAAGATATTGCTGAAGCACTTCGCGCCTTGGAAATAAGCTTCAAACAACACACTGAAAACAACCTAGCTTGCTTCACCACCTCCCTCGATGAATACATGACATCCAGTGACACACGTCATCGAATTATCTGAAATTCGACAACAAGGGAACTCACCATCACCACCACCAAACGTCGACACCAACATTCCTACCATCGATGCAGGGAAGTCAATGTAATTTGCACTTTTATACATCATTATTTTTTTCTTAATTTCTCAATTCATATATCATTGCATTGCGCTTTGATGCATAGCTCCCCCACTTCGAATTAGCCCGTGCGGAGCACGGGTTTGTTGCTAGTTTAATTGAAAAAGATATTAAATTTCCTATAGACACGACCTTATTTATGTTTTTCATATTCTTATTTTTTTTTCAAAAATTTGAGTAATGGATACTTTTGAAATAAAATGGCTGGATTACTCTAAACATGTGGATAAAACATATTGTTTTGTTGTAAATTGTTCACTTTTCAAAATAGTAGCCACATGAATCTTTTAGCAAATGATGAAGTAAATGACCGGAAGCATATAAGTGAGATCGTCAATGTCACAAAAATGTTGAATGATCTAGCCATTTTATGCACTGAGAAACACATGATAGAACATTTTAATTTCTTTAAAAATAAAACATGATAGAACATTTTAATTTAAATTCAATTATTAGTAGCTTCACGTCTAGAAATGTTCGGATGAATCTTTTTGTATGAGCATTTGTATAATAAATAAAAAAATTCAACGTTTTTTTTTTTTTATGAACACTAATGTTTTTATTTTATTATTTTATATCGAAATAAAAACTATCATTTTCAATAAAATTATGCATACTTAAGAACTCAAATTTTTTATATACTTACTAGTTAGGGTTCAAATTATAGATTCAACCATAGGCCACCAAAATTTTAAAAACGGCTCTGATCGATAATCATAGGGTTAATTATAAGATTTATCATCCATTTAAAGGGATAACTGACAATGTATGGTAGTATAGCATTATAATCTAAGATCATTAAGGAAATACATTGTACTTGATAGTCAATAAGAGAAATTAGGATTTGGATTTTCTGTTATTACACAAGGACAGACGTTGTAACAGTCTGATAGTATGGTCGAGGTCGTTTTCAACAATTTTACAATTGTGTAAATCTGAACCGTTCAATTTGTAATTAACAGCCGGGATGCAGAACAACGTGAAAATTGTGTGTTTTATTACAACAGATGATCTTGGTCCGAAAAATTAATTCAAGATACTTTTGAAAAGGTTAGTTTATTTGAGAGTGATAAAAATATAATATTATCAGGGTTAAGGCTCAACCAACCCAAGCAAGGGCTTTAAGCCTCAAAATTTTGGGTGAAAAAAGACCTCTAAATAATTAATTTGGTTATAAGTATATTATATAACAGATAAATTACAGACATTTGTATAACTCAATTGATTATTAAAAAGACCTCTATTACTTTTGATCATGAATTCAAATTTCGGTCTCCACAAAATTGATATAGATATTCAGTTAAAAAAATATTTTTGAAGACCACATTAAATTTTTTATTTTAAGCCTCTTACTCTATTGGGCCGACTGTGAATATTATAAGGTAGAATCGGAAAATATGATACTCCCTCCGTCCCAAATTGTATGTCACTTTAGAAAAAATATTTGTCTCAAATTGTATGTCACTTTAGAATACCAATGAAACATTAATGTAACTTTTTCTATTATATCCTTAACTATTTATTATTCTTTTTTTTTTCAATTCTTACATTTATCTTTTCCATATCATTTATTAAGGATAATTTTGTAAAACAACTCATAATATCTCTTTCCCACACAATATTAATTATATTTCTTAATATGTGTGAAATGCCCAAAACGTCATACAATTTGGGACGGAGGGAGTATAAATATTGCTATGAAAAACAAGAGGGTACATCTCCACGTGTTATCATGAATTACACAAAAATGTTACAGCATTGAATAACAAATAAGATCATATTGAAAGCCTTTCTTCGAACCAAGCACTAATATATATTTGTTAGAAAAGTCAAATGGGTGGTGGTGATCAGAAAAATGTTTCCATTAATGTTAAGAAAAAGAAAAATGGTTCTTTTAAGTCAATTTTCATGCATGCAGATGTTCTAGATTGGTTTTTCATGGTTTTTGGTTTGATTGGTTCCATTGGTGATGGCATATCAGTTCCTTTGTTGTTGTTTATTGCAGGCAGACTTATGAACTCTATTGGTGGTGCTTCTGGCACATCAAACAACAATTTTGTTCATGACATCAATAAGGTTCCCTCTCTATCTCTCTCTTTTAACAAGTACAACTTGGATTCTATTTTAATAAAATCTGTTAGATTAATCTAACTGTTCAGCTTTGATCGAATCAGAACAATCTTTAGTCAGACTTTATTTATATTCCAGCTAAACTTTGGATTATCAGAGCACCTTCCCTTAAAAATTGTATAAAGTAGTTTTTTATTGACCTTTGCATGACTGATTCTTGGATGAAAACATATGTGACTTGTTAATTACATAAACTCTATAATAGTTGCTTCAAGACTTTCCCTTCAAACATTTAGAAAGAACATCAAAGAAAATAACATTAGCCATATTTGGTTTGACTTTATTAACTTTTTGATGCACAATGCTGTTCTTTTTTTATATCTGGCTTGTGCCTCTTTCGTTGCTTGCTTCCTAGGTGAGTTTTCAGTTTTGTTACTGTTTTTGGTTTTCACTTCTCTTTAATTTGCATATGGAATAGCAAGGACTATTTCTGGTTTTGACTTCTCTTTATATTGGAGCTGTGAAACACAGACACCTTTAGGATTAAGCGTGTCGCAGTGTCCGACACTGCTATGACACACATACGACACGTGTCGGACAAGTGCCAAAATGAGTTGTTTTCTACTTTATTTTGACACTCCTTGGACCGGTGTTTGACACCTATAACACATATAGGCGTGTCGGGCAACTCAAATAAATATCAGGATTATTTTTCTTTACTTCCACACACAACAGATTCAAGAGTTAAATCTGTGAGAAATGTTGATCAACTAGGGTTTATAAACATTAAAGTTGATTACAACACATTTAAATTTTTCGATAGTACATGGATAAATAAAGGGTAAATACTATTGTATCTTGTTATATACCTTTTTCTAATGAAGTAATCTGCTAAGTTAGATGCATATGTTTGTATTTTGATTCTTAATTTAGATCTTTTATAAATAAATTAATATATAGGTAGAGGTGTCGGTGTCCGAGGTTTTTTACATTAACAGTGTCGACGTGTCCGTGTAACTGTCGTGTCAGGTGTCTGTACTTCATGGTATTGGAGAGAAAGTAACACTTTACCGACTAAATTGATGGTCTGCTCTTTGCATATGATAAACTACAGAGGGTTATTGTTGGACAAGAACAGATGAAAGACAAGCTGCAAGAATGAGAGTTAGGTACTTAAAAGCAGTTTTAAGACAAGAAGTAGCATACTTTGATTTGCATGTTACAAGCACATCAGAAGTCATCACCAGTGTCTCCAATGATAGCCTGGTAATTCAAGATGTTATTAGCGAAAAGGTACCCCAAAATATAAATTCATTTTACTCTATATCAATTTTTATTTCTATATAGGCCCGAGTTTGGTCTATTATCTGACCAAGACTATTTTTAAGTGTCTGGTCCGACTTATACCCGAAAACCCACTTAAAGGCCTATTTCGCTTTAAATTTAATATGATTATATTTGTGACAAATAGTTAATTTATAAGTTGAAAATTATATAGGTTCCAAATTTTTTGATGAATGTGTCTATGTTCCTTGGAAGCTACATAGCAGCATTTGCATCGTTATGGAGATTGGCAATTGTTGGGTTCCCTTTTTTGGTATTACTAGTGATTCCTGGTTTCATGTATGGAAGGACTTCGATGGGATTGGCTAGAAAAATTAGGGAAGAGTACAATAAAGCAGGTACAATAGCAGAACAAGCAATATCTTCAATTAGAACTGTTTATTCCTTTACAGGAGAAAACAAAACCATAGCTGCTTTCTCTGATGCTTTGGAAGGACCACTGAAGTTGGGATTGAAACAAGGCTTAGCTAAAGGCTTAGGCATAGGAAGCAATGGTCTTGTTTTTGCCGTATGGTCGTTGATGTCCTATTATGGTAGCAGAATGGTCATGTATCATGGTGCTAAAGGTGGTACCGTTTATTCAGTTGGAGTTTCAATCGCAATTGGTGGATTTTTAATTATACTTTAACCCTTTATCTCATTCCATTCAATTAATAATACTGAGAAAAATTTGAATCAACGACGAAAAGTTAAGAGACAGATAAACATGAAGTCCGTCTCTATATGTGTTGAAGACACCCTCAAATGCAGATTAATTCAATTTTTTCATTTCTATTTTCTGTCGCTAATTGAACTTTTTCTAGTATTGATTGCTCAAACATTTGGTATGTTTGGACAATATCAAACCGTCCAAATTTCTAGCTTATTATTCGAAATTTAAAAAGAACAACAAAAATTTGCATTGAAATTGGATGGTTAAGATGTGACCTATTGCGTGCAGTCACACTGCACACAATCCAAACATGGTACCAATCACAATTGTGGCCTTGCCATCTTGGTTTTTATGTCTCTTTGACCTCATCAGTTGTATTTGACTGTGATTCTCAACAATATCAAGGTTCTTGACGTGATCGTGATTTATACCTTGTGCTTAAGTGGTGGCTCATTTTTTATTAATTAAATATTTTCCCTTATGAGATAGGGCTTTCGGAGCTGGTTTATCAAATGTGAAGTACTTCTCAGAAGCAAGTGCAGCAGGAGAAAGAATAATGGAAATGATAAAACAAATTCCAAAGATTGATTCTGAAAATATGGAAGGTGAAATTCTAGAGAAAGTCTTGGGGGAAGTTGAGTTCAACAATGTTGAATTTGTGTATCCATCAAGACCAGAAAGTGTGGTCCTAAAGTGTGGTCCATCAGGGAAAACGGTTGCATTAGTAGGAGGAAGTGGTTCAGGAAAATCAACAGTTGTATCACTTTTACAAAGATTTTATGATCCAATTGGTGGAGAGATTCTTCTTGATGGAGTTGCTATTCATAAGTTGCAACTTAAGTGGCTTAGGTCACAAATGGGTTTAGTAAGTCAAGAACCTGCTTTGTTTGCAACAAGCATTAAGGAGAATATACTTTTTGGAAGAGAGGATGCTACATATGAAGAAATTGTGAATGCTGCTAAAACTTCTAATGCTCATAATTTCATTTCATTGTTGCCACAAGTATATGATACTCAGGTTAGTCAGATTGCTTTCTTCATTCTGTCACTGCTAGCAAAATATTTGAGTAGGTGAAAGGGTAAAGAAATAGTTAGATTGCAGTTGCAGTTATACTGTTAGTTCAAAATAATGTTTTTTATGTGTCCAATAATGTTCCTATTATTGTGTATTGTTCTTAATTTAATGTTATTTAAGTAATTTTTTAATTGATAATTTAAATAATAATATAAAAATGATCAAATGTTTTTTTTGTGTGGTGGGGTTCTCATAAATGATTAAATTGTTTAAATGAAGGGTAATTAACTAGCATATCCCCTTTATAAATTGTTTAAGCTTTTATATTTATTTTTTATCTCTCATCTCTGTCTCTCTATTTTAAATTTTTACTCATGTCATCATGTGCAAGTTGCACAATGGTCTTCCATGATTTTTATGCAAAGAATATTCTCATCCTTTCTCATATTGCTTATTCACATTTAAAATATTTTATGCCTACTTGATGGCTGAGACAATAATTAATACCAAAATGTTCCCAATACTTTCTATCAATCTCTTTTTCCTCAATAGTATTACTGGTATTAGTTATTATATTTTTTAGGGGTAGTATTTGTTATTATAATTAATAATTATAATAATAAATAGCAAGTAGCATTCACGCAATTGACTGATTGAGAGAAGTTCAATAAATTTACTCAATAGTGTGCTCAAAATATTGTATCAGATGTAAGAACCCAAAAAAAAGTAGTGTGTATCAGAGAATATGATTTTGGATATATAAAACTTATGTGCATTTTTTTTAGTGTTTTTTCTTATAATTCTTATTTAAAAATACACTTTTTTTTTATTATTATTATAAATATAACAAGCTTTGAAAAATTATGAATTTGAACAAATCATGGTTAATTTAGTTAAGAATGATACAAAAAGTACCTAAGAAAATGCACATAAATTTTGTCATATGGTTTTCATCTCTACTTTAAACCTATCTAAATAAACTGATTAGAAAATAATTCACGACAAAAAAAAAATTTGAACAAATAATTCACGACAAATTAATGCAAGATCAATGGTTTTATACATGAATTTTTCATTTTTACTCAATATTCGCAAGAGTATTTTATTTTTCTCTCTTATTAATTTTTGTTATTATATATGATTTGCACTTGATTCCTTTATATAAAATTTAACCAGATTAACATTTGATACAACATTTGTTATTGATAAAAGAATTAGCAAAACACTTTTTTCCAGTCTATTTAATGAAATGTATGTGGCTTACACTACTTTAAAAATGATTCTCCCCACATAGGAATTAGGGAGACTTGTATGAATTTCGAGCAATATTATGGAGAGAGTAATGCTAACACTTCTATTCTTCATAACAAATCATCGATTAAAAAAATTTGTAAAGTAAGAATTCACATGAATCAAACTAATTCTACTAAATTATAGAATTATCGTGTTAAGTTAAAATAAAGATGTTAATTACATGTTTACTACTACAGGTTGGGGAGAGGGGAGTACAAATGTCAGGGGGACAAAAGCAAAGAATTGCAATTGCAAGAGCCATCATAAAAATGCCAAAAATTCTATTGTTAGACGAAGCAACAAGTGCACTCGATTCTGAATCCGAACGAGTCGTCCAAGAAGCTCTAGACAAAGCTTCAGTTGGACGCACCACCATCATCATCGCTCACCGATTATCTACCATCCAAAATGCAGACAAGTCCTTTTAGAGGATGATGGTGATGATTTAGATGATAGCAACAAAAAGCATTATCCACACCATTTGCCATGCCTAAAAAGATGAGTAATTTTAAGTGGGTGTTAGGAGCCAGATTTGGTACCAAAGATGAGTTCAATAAAGCAATTACCAACTATGATATCTACAATATGACTTGTTTGAAACGATTCAAAAACTAAAAGGACTTGTTTGAGACCTTTAAAACTTAAAGACCACTTTGGGAAAAATGAAAAACTTAAAGGACCTTTAGATGCATTTGACCTAGAATATATTTGGTAGTAAAGTTTGTTTACATATAGATAACAGTAATGTGATTTTTAATTAAATTGTTAGCTCATGATATATTTAAGTAATGGAGCTTGTATAAGGTATCACCAATTTAATTATCTTTAATTGTAATATGCTTTCAATTTTGTACTTGTGTATAAAATTTACATAAGGGTGCCCAATGTATGTGGACTCATTTGGCAATAATTGTTGAGCTTGTGTATAAAACATATTTTTCATGTTGGATTAGTCCCATAGCCGACTCAAAGGATGTTAATTATGGTGACTTCCATTTTCTTTGTTAATTGCATAAAACATATGTTTATGTTTTCCATTGCAAAAATATCACATTATTATAAGTTTTCAAATATTTATAAAAATATTAGAATACTTTTCAATGTTTTCTATACTAAAATCTGCAAAATAATACCTTGTGCATTGTGATTCTTTCTATAACATTTTCTTTATTCCAATTAATGACATACGTAAGATCTTTGGTGGGTGATCGATTGGCATTAGCAGTACAAACAATTTCAGCAGTGATAATAGCATTCACAATGGGCCTAATCATTGCATGGAGACTAACCATTGTTATGATAGTAGTGCAACCAGTTATTATATGTTGTTTCTATACAAGGCGTGTCCTTCTTAAGAACATGTTAAGCAAAGCCATCAAGGCTCAAGATGAGTGTAGCAAAATAGCTGCTGAAGCTGTTTCAAATCTAAGAACCATCAATGCTTTTTCATCTCAAGATAGAATTCTCAAAATGCTAGAAAAAGCACAAGGACCAAGCCATGAAAGTATTAGACAGTCCTGGTTTGCAGGTATTGGACTTGCATGTTCACAAAGTCTCAATTTTTGTAATTGGGCTTTGGACTTTTGGTATGGTGGAAAACTTGTGTCGCAAGGTTATATCTCGGCTAAGGCGTTATTCGAGACTTTTATGATTTTGGTAAGTACAGGAAGAGTTATTGCTGATGCCGGTAGCTTGACGAATGATCTTGCTAAAGGCTCTAATGCGGTTGGATCGGTTTTCACAATCCTCGATAGGTATACAAAAATCGAGCCCGATGATTTAGAAGGTTACAGAGCTGAAAAATTAATAGGAAAAATTGAACTTCGTGATGTATATTTTGCATATCCAGGTAGACCTAATGTTACAATTTTTCAAGGGTTCTCGATTAAAATTGATGCAGGAAAATCGACGGCTTTGGTAGGGGAAAGTGGTTCTGGAAAATCGACAATTATAGGACTAATTGAGAGATTCTATGATCCATTTAAAGGGATAGTGACAATTGACGGTAGAGACATAAAGACATATAATCTACGATCATTAAGGAAACATATTGCACTTGTGAGTCAAGAACCAACATTGTTTGGTGGTACCATAAAAGAAAATATTGTATATGGAGCATATGATGATAAAGTTGATGAGAGTGAGATTATAGAGGCATCAAAGGCTGCAAATGCTCACGATTTCATATCAAGCTTAAAAGATGGTTATGATACACTGTGTGGTGATAGAGGAGTTCAACTTAGTGGTGGTCAAAAACAAAGAATTGCAATAGCTAGAGCTATATTGAAGAATCCAGAGGTGTTGCTTTTGGATGAAGCAACAAGTGCACTTGATAGTCAATCAGAGAAATTAGTCCAAGATACTTTAGAAAGGGTTATGGTTGGAAGGACAAGTGTGGTTGTGGCACATAGGTTGAGTACTATACAAAATTGTGATTTGATTGCTGTCTTGGATAAGGGAATTGTTGTTGAGAAAGGAACACATTCGTCTTTGTTATCTTTGGGACCAAGTGGAGTTTATTACTCTTTGGTAAGTCTACAAAGAAGACTATAACCAATACAATTGTTGATTCTTCACATGAAATCAACTAAATAAACAAGGTCCAGTTTCCATGTTTGAAGGGAGAAGCTACAAAAAAAGAATTTATGATGGAGTTGTGTTTGGTAATAGGTAAAATTGAAAAGAAAAATGAGAAGAGGTTTAGGAAAATTAGATTTCCTTTAGCTTCCGAAAAATTTCATTTGAACATGAATGTTGTGTTTATGGTTTTACACACATGCCACAATTCCTATGTTAATTATTATATGCTTCTATTGTAAATTGTAATATAGTTACATCTTTATTTTACTATATTCAGTCTTTGATCTCTCTATATCATATGATTAAAATCTTGGCTTCCAGCTAGAAAATAAGGGGAGTTACGGAGATAATACTCACTAAAGAAGTCTTCTTTTTTTGACAATATTATTGAAGAAGTCTTTTTTTTTTTTTGAAGGATTTATTGAAGAAGTCTTGTTCTACCTCTTATTTGAAAATTGTATTAGTAATAATTACCTACTAATGTAAAACAACTTGAAGTAAACTATTTTTCAACAACTTTGAGTTAAAGTTTCAAATGATTTTCATACCTTGCTCTTTGGGAAATTAGTTAGAAGGCAGTCGCAAAGGAATTGTTAACCTCTCTTGTTGCATGATCATCGTAAAAGTACTTATGGCATGTCAAAGCATTCAAATTCATATGAAATCTATACTATATAAAGAAAATAATCTCTTTCAGTTTTTTGGGCTGATTTTTTCTCTTTTTAAAAATACCCTCAATTTTCAATACAAATAACATCTATTTCGAATCAAAATTCATTTTCTTCTCTTTTTTTCCTCCACTCTCACACCATCAGGCTACTTGTTTCTCTCATTAATCAAAGCAAATCAATACCAAACTGCATCAACAGAAATCGAATCAACTGCTAAAAACAATTATCAACATAGAGAATCAATAAAATATAAATGAAATACATGCTCTTGAAAAAGACGATGTAGATGAACAATGCAAGAATGAATGGAGATGAGAACATTCATCTCCATTAAAGAATGAATGAAGATGAAAATAGAAGAGAAGAAATTATGCATTCTTTCTTATTGAATCATTACTGTTCATACATAGTGTTAGTCTTTATATAGGAGAATGCTTCTAACTAACTTTGTGGTTACTTCATGTGCAAGTAATCCACTATCTAACTAATCTCCTATGAATTAGGAAAAGTCTAACTGTCACAACAGTTTGTACAGCTGGCACATTATTCAATCTAACTAACTAACAATCAAAACTAATCATCTACATTGGTGTCATACTATAATAAGGAGAGAGTGGAGATAGTTGATGGAAGAAGAGGATCCAAATTCTATTAATTTCGCCACGGTTGAATCGAGGCAAAATTGGGTGTCATGCGTTGAAGATCTGCTTTCACAGACCTATAGTCTGCTTTGATGGTGAGCCTTTAACTTCCAAGAATGGTCCATCGAGTATCGATCCTTTGTCACACATGTCCACCCAACACACAAATATGAGTAGATGTTTAAGATTCTATTTTGTTGTGAATAAGGTATTCGCTATGCACAACTGTAAAAACGAATCCCTAGAATCACGTGGGATCGTAATGGTCCATCAATTATTGATGCAATGAAGCAGTAGCATACATTAGACCCATCACACCCATTAAAGAAATTGGTAAGTTTTTGTTGAGGAAAGAAGCTGATCAATATACAATAGAAATTGTGAGGCAATTTCTTATCATAGTATTAGTAATTAGAATATTCTTTTTTAACATTTTTGGTATTGCATTGTGAGTAGCATTTAATTGCTGATATAAGTCTGCTAAAATTTCAGTGTGCTAAAATTTAATATAGTAATAGATGGGACTAACTTATTTTAATGTGAGTAACGTTTTGGAAAAACTTAAAACTTTTAAACCATAAGGACCAAATTAAAAGCCGTTCTTTTTTATTATAGTTGAAAGTATTAAACTTGAACAATATAATTTTCAATGTGTTTCAACGCTGAAATATATTTTTTGTTATTTTGCTAGGCTTGTACTTGGAAGTATTAAATCTAGTATTAAATAATGTTAGACATTATGTTTACTAGTATGTGTTAAATTAATGTTTGAACTTAGGTTTTTTCTAGATTATCTTTGAAGAATTGTGGATAATTTACCCACCAACCAATGAAAATGAGCAATTTGTTGGTGGGGTCAAGATAGTTCATGGATACCACTTAAAAATGTGCTTATGTGGCTAATGTGTATTGGTTGGGATAAATTATCCACCATTCTTCCATAGGTACCCTAGTTGTCACCTTGAACTTAACATTTTTGTAATACAACTTTTGTGGATGTGTGGTTAAATTAGATCTTGTTTGAGATATGATTGACAAAAATTTTAGAAGCCGGTTATAATATCGACTATATTTACTAAATAATTGCTAAATTGTATATTTTAATATGATACTATAAAAGTGTTGCGTCTAAGCTATAACTACACATTTTAAGTGTTCCTACTTATTCATATTTAGGGCAACAAGTAATAATCGTAGCCACCTATGACAATAATTAAAAAAAAAAAATTACTTTAGATGCCACAAAAAAGGGCGCAAAAATCAAGAAGAAACGTCGCATTAGGAAAACGCTTGCATCGAAGACACTTGAAAAACGTCCTTTCTTTGTAGGTAACTTTAACCCATATTCAGTTGTTGGTGGAAAGGATAAATATTGAGGTGATATTAAGTGGTTCTTTCATGCTAACAAAATCATCAAATAAGAGTCCAATCCCATAATTAAGTACTTTTAGTATACAACTCTTTCTTGGTTTCACATGAGTGTATATTGTATTGTTAGATATTGATTGGAAAGTTATTTGTGTGGTCTAACTAATTTTCTAAAGTTTGAGGTATGAAAATCATTTGAAACATAATTGATACCAACTTGGTTATATATCATAGGAGTAAGAAATTTTTACATCAAGTTGTTAGGAAATGTTCTACTTCAAGTTTTCTACATCGCTAGGGAATCAAGTACATATGCATTAAATCAAAATTGACATTAACAATATTAATACAATTTTTAAATAAGAGGTTAAACAAGACTACTTCAATAAGTGTCATCTCCCTAACTCCGCTTATTTTCTAGGTGGGAGCCATGGTTTTATTCATATAGATATAGAGATAGATAGACCAAAGAATATACATAGTAGCAAAAGGATTTAACTAAATTACAATATAACCATATAGTTATTATCATAGGAATTGTGTTATGTTAGACAAACCTACAATTTTGATGATTATAGAAATGAAAATTTTAGGAAGCTAAGTTGAAACCAATTTCCTTGAACCTCTTCTCAGTTTTCTTTTCAATTTCGCCTATTAATTACTACAACAACTACATCATCAACCCATCTTTGTTGCTTCCCTTAAAACATTAAAAACTTGATATTGTTTATTTAGTTGATTTCATGTGAAGAATCAATAATTATGTTGGTTGGTCTTATTTTTAGACTTATCAAAGAGTAATATGCTCCACTTGGCCCTTTAGACAACAAAGATGAATGTGTTCCTTTCTCAATAACACTTCCCTTATCCAAAACAGCAATCAAATCACAGTTTTGGATAGTACTCAACCTATGTGCTACAACCACGCTTGTCCTTCCAACCATGACCTTTTCTAAAGCATCTTGGACTAATTTCTCTGATTGACTATCAAGTGCACTTGTTGCTTCATCCAAAAGCAACACCTCTGGATTCTTCAATATAGCTCTAGCTATTGCAATTCTTTGTTTTTGACCACCACTAAGTTGAACTCCTCTATCACCACACAGTGTATCATAACCATCTTTTAAGCTTGATATGAAATCATGAGCATTTGCAGCCTTTGATGCCTCTATAATTTCACTTTCATCAACCTTATCATCATATGATCCATATGCAATATTTTCTTTGATGGTACCACTAAACAATGTTGGTTCTTGACTCACAAGTGCAATGTGTTTCCTTAGTGACCTTAGATTATAAATTTTTATGTCCCTACCATCAATTGTCACTATCCCTTTAAGTGGATCATAGAACCTCTCAATTAGTCCTATGATCGTTGATTTCCCAGAACCACTTTCTCCTACCAACGCTGTTGATTTTCCGGCATCAATTTTAATCGAGAATCCTTCAAAAATCATCACATTTGGTCTAGACGGATATGCAAAATAAACATCACAAAATTCAATTTTTCCTATTAACTTTTCAGCTTTGTAACCTTCTATTTCATCAGGATCAATTTTCGTATACCTATCAAGGATTGTGAAAACCGATTCAATGGCATCGGAACCTTTAGCAAGATCATTCGTCATGCTACCAGCATCAGCAATTACTTTTCCGGTAGTTACCAAAATTATAAAAGTCTTGAATAACGCCTTAGCTGAGATATAACCTTGCGACACAATTTTCCCACCATACCAAAAGGTCAAAGCATAACTACACAATTTGATACTTTGTGCACATGCAAGTCCAATGCCAGCATACCAAGATTGTCTAATACTTTCATGACTTGGGCCTTGTTGGGATTTTTCAAGCATTTTGAGAATTCTATCTTGAGATGAAAAAGCATTGATGGTTCTTAGATTTGAAACAGCTTCAGCAGCTATTTTGCTACATTCATCTTGGGCCTTGATGGCTTTTCTTGACATGTTCCTAAGAAGGACACACCTTGTATAGAAACAACATATGATAACTGGTTGAACTGCTATCATAACAATGGCTAGTCTCCATGCAATGATATTAGTCCCATTGTGAATGCTATTACCACTGCTGAAATTGTTTGTACCACTAGAGCCAATCTATCACCCACCAAAGATCTTACCTGTGTAAGTGTTGAAAAATGAATTTAATAGAGATGCACATTATTAATGTAAAATAGTTTTACATCGTCATCCATTGAGAACTCATGATATTATCATGTAAGCTTTCCCTGTAATCACTATTTAAAAGTTCAACTTTTATATTTGAACTACCTTTAACTTTATACACTTATTCGACACTTTATTTTCTTTCTATTTGTCTCTTCATATCACATCAATAACATATCACATCTATCACATTAGTCTCTCTATCTCTTTCTCTCTCTCAAGGTGTCAAAGGGTTTTTGGGTTACTATCAATCTTTTTCCTTAAAAATAACCGCAAATTGTTTAATTCTTATTAGACGTCGGTATATATTAGTTTACACTGAAAATGCATGTCCTCTTTTCTAACAAATAATAATATCATATGTCACTATACATTTTTCAAAATGCTCTAAGAAAGTACACCCTTCAGAATGACGAACAGTAACAATTAGTGATAGAAAAAAGAACTCTGTTATTGAAAGATGCATGTCTAATTGGGGCAGTAAGTAAATACAACGAAGCTAACATGAAAAGCTAATCCAAAATGAATTTAAATGCAAATTTGAAAGTTGACTACCCTTGTCATTTTTATATTATATATCTCTAACATAAAACAAATATTTAAAATAAAATAAAACTGAGGAGACATACCACATTGGCTTCTTTGGCAAGTCTAGAGCAAACAGAACCTGTAGAATTTTGATCTTCATCAAACCAACCAACTTCAAATGTGAGTATCTTGGAAAACATTCGTTCTCTAACCCTCTTAGTCAAGTATTCTCCCATGTAAGCAAAGCTATAATGTTGAAGTACATTAACAACCATTGAGATAACAGCCAACCCTAGAAAACAAAGTGCATAAATCCTAATTTGCTTCTTGATCTCATCATGGTTCTCCAAAAAATAAACCGATATAACCGACCCCAATCCAAAAGAATACACAGGTTGAATTGCACCAAATAAAACCGCATTTATACAACCCAAACATGTTTGCTTCCACTCTGGTCCATTCATTGCCAACAACCATTTAAAGGAAGGAACCTCAACCTTCTTCTTGTCTTTACTATTATCATTATCATCATCATCAACTACAAATTTAGTAGCAACATCTTCAACAACATTGTTATAGTTTAAAACATCATCATTGCCTCGTGTTGCTGAGTTCAAGGAGCTAGAAGGACTAACGAGTCTACAAGTACTCGTGTTTTGCATGTGATCTTTATTCATGATAGATGGGGTGTCGTCAGTTTCGTCCCTTTTTGTTTGTTGAAGACGAACAAGGGAGGCATAAATTGAATTGTCATCTTGCACGAGGCTTTCGTGAGATCCTATTTCCATAATCTTACCATTTTGAACAACTGCAATGATGTCTGCATTTTGGATGGTAGATAGGCGGTGAGCGATGATGATGGTGGTGCGTCCAACGGTAGCTTTGTCTAGAGCTTCTTGGACAACCCTTTCTGATTCAGAATCGAGTGCACTTGTTGCTTCATCTAGCAATAGAATTTTTGGCATTTTTATGATAGCTCTTGCAATGGCAATCCTTTGCTTTTGCCCCCCTGACATTTGTACTCCTCTCTCTCTAACCTGTAGTAGTAAAGATGCAGCTGATAATGTGTCAGCCATCAAGTAGGAATAAAAGAACTTTAAATGTGACTAAGTTAATTTGAGGAGCAATTTTTACTTAAGCACAAACCCAAATCAAATTTATTTCGGAATACACAAATGTAAAAAATTAAAAGAGAAATGATTTAGTTGCATTATTTAAATCTCTTAATCTTTTAATTTTTTTTTTTATTTGTGAGTGTGTACCTAAATAAAATTGTTTTGGTTTTGTGCCTAATTAGAATTTCTCTAATTTGAGAAAGGATAGGAATATTCTTGCATAAACTACCGATGGATAATTAGGTCTGATCGAGTAGTCATTATTTTTAATAATTAATTTAGGAAAAGACAACTACTGACGTCTCCTTGAATCAATTCTTTATAATTTGATTTGTGCGAAGAACTTACCGGTAAAGGAATATAAAAAGGGAGCTTCTATGGTGCAGAAAACTGACTTTTTGAATTTATGTAGTTACTAAAATACTCTGGAAAAAAAAATTGGGAAGTATTCGTGCTACTTATGCCTCTGCTCCTTGATTTAGGCAGCCTACAGTAGGCTAGGTTTATTGACCCATTGTGTTGGATTCTTGGTGGAGTTTGAAGCATTGCCCTTAAGCATTATTGGATTCTTGGTGGAGTTTGAAGCATTGTTTTAGTTGGTGGAGTTTGAAGCATTTTTTTCTTGACTCGCTGGTGTTTTCTTTTGGTTTTGGTTTCTTGGTGGTTAACTTGTTTTTTCTGGTTTGGGTGGCTTGTCCAACTTCGTATATTCGCTCACTTTCTCCCTATATAGACATTGAATGCACAATTGTCCAACTTTTTAAACTATCAAGATATTGAATGCACAATTTTCAAAATTAAGTTTCTACATTTGGTTTATAAACTTGTGTCTTAAGGGCACAAGTTAACATTTCATATATATATATATAATGTTTTTCATTCAAAGAAAAACCAATTGTTCCTCCATCAGCCACATTTTTCGACAGTTTATCCTTCATGATATTAAGGTTCACCAGCAACCACGTTTTTAGAAAAGGTAATTATAGACATTTTAGCCTTGTAATGATGTTTTTCAATTTAAGAACCTAAATGTTAATTTCATAAATTAAAAGGCTAAATTGAATGATTTTTAGAATTTCAACAACTAAAATATACCTTTTTTTAATAGGGAAATTCCACTTACTCATAAATACTTGGAAGTAGCATAATATCAAAAGAAACTACCCCTAACATGAGTATCATATCCTAGGAAAATTCCAGTAATTACTCATATTTGGTTAGTAACTAATAACAAGTCATCTTACGTTGTTTTTAGCATATTTTTCAGTCATTTTCAATTGGTTTTACCAACATAAAAGATGAGTATTAGAACAATTGTCTATGATTTCGTGACATTTGTAATGTTTTCTATATTTGAGTCTGTAATTCTATTCTTCCCAAAACATGGCAATTCTTGGGTGTTTTTGATGTAATTCACGAAGAAATCGTGATAATCGGCAAAGCAAGAACATCCGAAGATTAGTGAATACCTTAGGAAGATCAAGAATGAAGATTCAAGAGGCCTCAGAAAACTTTATAAAGGAGAAATTTTATTCCCATGTCCCAAGACATCTTATATGGAAGCAAAAACCCAAAAGGACGGAAAATCAGAGAATTAGGGCCCGGAGAGCACACTCATGCGCCTAGGGCATGGTTTGCAATGCACACTCATGTGCCTAGGGCAAGAGGTATGTTCCCCGAGCACTAAGTGGTGCGGGCCAAAACTGTTTTTTCCTACTTTTTATGGGAAAAGCCTGGTTTTTGGGCCAAACTTCAGGTGGAAACTCTCCCAATAAATACCGCATTCCTCATTCATAATTTCTAATTCAGAGCTGAGGCAGTTCAAGAGGAAAGCGACACCAGGAGCTTTCAAGGAGGATTTTCTCTCTCCTCTCTCCAAGTTTTTCTAGGGAACATTTATTTGTTTTTGTAATTTGTTTTTAGTTACCATGGGTAACTAAATCTGTTTAGGCTAGGGTTCTAAGATGAACCTCTATTTCATTTGTTGAATAATTATTTAATTCAATGTCATTTATTCAATTATTTTTTGTTGCTATTTAGTTTTACTGTAGTGTGTAAAATTTATCTCATCTGGAGCATAACCCTAGTTTAGGCATTTAGGTAGTGACAGAGCCTAATATTGATGTTTATATCTTGATATTTATATATGTCTATATTAGGAGGTGACATTACTAATATTTGAGTAAAATTTGCTGAAACCAGGATGTAACTAGTTAGTAATTAAGGAAACAAGTGACTTCATGACTTAAATCAGCCTAGTAACGTCATTCTCCTCGCACCTTGGTAAGGTAGACGCTGATAGGGTTGTCTGTTTGGAGAACTACTGAGAGGGAGAGTGTGCTATGTACTCCTAAGATTCATAGATGAAAAAACATTTAGGAACACTGACCACCATACCTTATGAAATTTAGGAACGCCAACTTAAGTTTATGTTTCAATTACCATTGAGGGAGTAAGACCCCACAGGTAAAAATTACCGTGTGACCAGCAGGTGCAACTCAACAGGCGGATGGATAGACCAAAATCAACCGAGAGAGTAAGACCCCGCATGCAAGGATCACCGTGCGACCAGCAGGTGCAACTTGAAAAACCGATTAGGTTAGAACGTCCCAACAGACTCATCCCTTTGATAACTGAACGCAACTTGACTATTATTTAATTCCAACAAATGTATAGGGGGATTCAAAGAATCCTAACCGCTGGTAACATTTCTGCAACTAAGACATGTAACTTGTTGTGTTGAAAATAGATTAAAATTAAAAATCTCTACACCCTTGACTCTTTTATATTATTTTGTTCTCAAATAAGAACGCGAATTTTTTGGACGAAACGACAATCATTTTGGATGCATACTATACTTATCACTTCATTACTTGGTAAACAATTTGGTACACTTGCCTAATTAGACCATCAGTGACATAATTCCAGTTAATCATATTTGGTTTATAGCATATTTACAAAAGCAATCAACACTAACCTGAGTATCATATCCTTGTGGCAACATTGAAATGAAATTATGAGCATTAGAAGCTTTAGCAGCATCCACAACATCTTCAAATGTAGCATCCTCTCTTCCAAAAAGTATATTCTCCTTGATGCTTGTTGCAAACAAAGCAGGTTCTTGACTCACTAAACCCATTTGTGACCTAAGCCACTTAAGTTGCAACTTATGAATAGCAACTCCATCAAGAAGAATCTCTCCACCAATTGGATCATAAAATCTTTGCAAAAGTGATACAACTGTTGATTTTCCTGAACCACTTCCTCCTACTAATGCCACTGTTTTTCCTGATGGAACCTTTAAGCAAAAATCTTTTAAGATCACACTTTCTGGTCTTGATGGATACACAAATTCAACATGGTTGAATTCAACTTCCCCCGACACTTTCTCTATAATTTCACCTTCCATGTTTTCGGAATCAATCTTTGGAACTCTTTTTATCACTTCCATTATTCTTTCTCCTGCTGCACTTGCTTCTGAGAAGTACTTCACATTTGACATACCAGCTCCTAAAGCCCTGCCACATAAGAAAAATATATATAATCAACAACTTTGTAGAACCGACACTTCTGATTAATGGTGTGTCCAGTGTCTGTTACGTGTCACTGTCTACGCTGACACATGTGATTACTTTAAAATGATTCATTTTCTCAAATTGATTATGTGTGTCGATTTGTCTGTGTTATTTTCGTGTAAGTGTTTGTGCTTCACATATTTAACTAAAAAAAGGCACCATTTAAGCACAAGGTTTTAAATCGTGATCACGTAAGGATCCTTGATACTTTGGAATCACAAGAAAATATGACCGACAAGGTGTCATGATTATCATGAAGACTTTAAAACTATGATAACACGGCCATAATCGTGATCACAAACCGTGTTTTAAAACCCTGCTTAAAATTTTATCCCACAAAGTATGAAACTTTTGAACTGAGAAAACTATAAATATAAGATGAAGGGTAAAGGTATACTTACGATCCAGCAATTGCTAATGAAAATCCAACTGAATAAACGGTACCACCTTTAGCACCATGATACATAACCATTCTGCTACCATAATATGCCATAAAAGACCATATAGCAAAATTAACACCATTGCTTCCTATGGCCAAGCCCTTAGCTAAACCTTGTTTCAATCCCAACTTCACTGATCCTTCCAAAGCTTCAGAGAAAGCATCTATGGTTTTGCTTTCTCCTGCAAAGGAATAAACAGTTCTAATTGAAGATATTGCTTGTTCTGCTATTGTACCAGCTTTATTGTACTCTTCTCTAATTTTTCTAGCCAACCCCATCGAAACTCTCCCATACATGAAACCAGGAATCACAAGTAGTACCACAAAAGGGAACCCAACAATTGCTAATCTCCATAACAAAGCAAATGCCACTATGTATCCTCCAATGAAATTAGATGTATTCATCAAAAAATCCGGAACCTATGTAGTTTTCAAGTAACAAGAAATTAACTAAATGTCACGGTCATAAAATATATATTAAAGAAAATTTAATATAAACTAGGTCCTTAAATAGACTTCTCTAGGCTTAAAAATGGCCAGGTCAAACCCTTAAAAAGGAACATTTAGTCCCTCCCTCCAAGTCACTTAGGAAGTAATTATGAAGAAAAAAAATAGACTTTTTTTTTTGTTAAAGGCTTGCTAACTAGTGCTCTCAGGGTACTAGTTAAGGAAACAAAAGAAAACAAATTTTTATTGAAAAGAGCATTTCTTAGACTTTTAAAATTTTGTTTACTCAAGTTTCAAGATATCTTTATTATATTTGCTTCTTTAACTAATGTTACAGAAACACTAATTAACGTTTTCCTTTTTTAGTTATACGGAACTATACTTCCCACAGAAAACACGGTAGTTTTACCCTCCATAAGTATACTTTCAAACATGTGTAGATTTTTGAAATGTCAGGGTAGAAAAAGAAGTTCTCTTTAAAAATAGCTTGACTGTTGCTTTTCTGACATCCAATATATCTTGGAAACATAAGTAAATGACCAAAAAAGTCAACGGTAGTTATCTGCTGCCGGATTTCTAGATATATAGCCAACGGTAGTTAACTACAGCTGAGGTATTTTAGTATTTTACTTGTGTTTTTAGGAAGTTTATGATGTTAAACAGCAATTGTCAAATAGCTTGTGTCAAGTAATAGACTAGATAAAGTCCTAGGACTTTTAAAACAAATCGGACCTATTTAATCTATGATATTTGTTGATATTTAGATAAATAGTAAATAGTTTATATTTACGTCGTAAATATATTCTAGCTTACTCTAGAAGTTACTGAAGATAGAACAGTATTTTGTTTGTAAGTAAGTGTATAATCCCTTATATAATAGACCTTCTACAGTGTTATTCAATTACATAGTTTTCTCTCTTATTCAACATAATCAAAGTCTGGCTTGGCATGACTTCGTGTTTTCATCCCTATATAGAAATAAAAATTTATATAAAGTAAAAATAAATAAAAAATTTATACCTTTTCACTAAGAACATCTTGAATTACTAGGATGTCGTTAGAGACACTTGTGATGACTTCTGATGTGCTTGTAACATGCAAATCAAAGTATGCTACTTCTTGTCTTAGAACTGCTTTTAAGTACCTAGCTCTCATTCTTGCAGCTTGTCTTTCACCTGTTCTTGTCCAACAATAACCCTCTGAAATTCCTCACCAAGTAAAAAAAAAAAAAAAGGGTTCAATGTTAATACTTGTGAATCATATGTAATGAATAAATTATCAATTTAGTCTAAATAAAATATCACTTTCTCTCCAATATAGGCCATGACGTATATTAAGCTGTATATGAAATTTAGAAATTAAATTATAGAGACCAAAATGAAGTAAAAACTATAGAGAAGTAAAAACCAAAATAGTAACAAAACTGAAAACTCACCTAGGAAGCAAGCAACAGAAGAGGCACATGCCAAATATAACAATACAATAACATTCTGCATCACAAAGTTGATAAAGTCAAATTAAAATAAGCTACTATTGTTTTCTTTAATGTTCTCTCATGAATAAACTGTTATAAACTTTAGGATTAATCAGATTTATTTAAATCAATTGCTGAGATTTTTCTCACCAAACATATGCAGTATGCACATTGGGGAAAAGACAACAAACTTTAGGGCCATGCCATGATTGGTCGTTGTATTATCTAAAAGTTGAGATTTTGCTAAAATTAAGTTGAGTTAACATCTTCTCAGTTTTATTTTATTTTAAAAATGAAGGCATTTGTTCCTATAATTAGATTTATAAAAGACAAGTATATGTCACTAGATTTGTAAGTATACAATTTTATACACTAAAATATTTGATAATAATAGTCTTCTATTTATTGTCAAAAAAAAGTCTTCTATTTCTTTTGAGAAACGAAAAAGATATATAGTCTCTACTCGGAGAGGGATCCGATTAGATTAATCGAACAATTGAGATTTTATTAAGAGGAGGAGAGGGAGAGAGGGACAGAGAGAAAACCTCATTGATGTTATGGACAAAATTGTTCTTTGATGGGCCAGAAATAGAACCAATAGAGTTCATAATTCTGCTTAAGAAAAACAGAAGCAAAGGGGTTATTAGTCCATCACCAATTTGTTTTAGTAAAGTTTATGAAAATAATTTTTCTACAGCTTTAATTACTAATATTTTTAAGCATTTTAATTAAAATAGTTAAACTAATATTAGTTTTGAGAAAAAACTAATTACAAATAATAAAATATAAATATTTAGGGTCAAGTTTGAGTTCTTTATAAACAACCACTATTATATAAAGAGTGGTGATATTTGAACATCTATTTGAAACAACTTTTGTGACAACCTCTTTTTTCTCTCTTTTCATTGATCAAAAACAATGGAGAGAGAAAAAATAAGAGAGAATAAGAATATAATGTGAGAATTGAGAAAAAGGGTGTAGTGTTACCAAATTACCCATCTAGTTCACACCAAAATTATTGTTTTGCCCATACTATTGCATATCTGTCTAAAATTGTGTGTCTTATCATTTCTCTATATAAAAACTACTTAGATCAACTATTGATTGGTTAAATCATACATAGAAATTTGACCCCACGAAAATTAACATAGTTTACCCACTTTAGTTCACCCCATTAAAGATACTCTAATAGTTCTTATTATTATTTTCATAAATAATGACATCACTTAATTGACATCACTTAATAACTTAATGTAAATTAGGCCTAACATGGAACTCAATGGTGTACCTACTATAAGTAGGATTGGGTATATGATGGATAGAGGACTACATATCACAACTCATATTTTTAAAGTTTGACTCGTTTAACACGTGAGCTTTTAAAGATTGGATTAAATGGGAGTTTAGGTATGCTTCATTTATCTATTGCTCCATTTACTCAATTTAGACTACGGATATGTGACATGTCGTAAAGATAGATCTAAGGGTTGAGATTTCAAACAATAAAAAAAGTTTGTTTAATAAAAATGAACTAAATAGACTGCACCGCCTCCTCCCTTCTTTGTCTTTATAATTTCAGTCCTCTCTCCCTTCTCTCATCGCCGTGATCCTCCACCCACCGTCGTCCATTGTCATCGATCTCCGTCCCTTTCCCGTAATAACAACATACGCCCTCTCTACTCTTTCTTTCATCGCCCTCTCCCCTCATCCTCTCACCGTCGTGCCGTCGCCGTCGTTTCAAGCCATAGTTGTTGTTATGGATCAGATTTGTTTTCAACTCATCTCTCTTGTTCCAACTCTGATTTGTTTTCATGTATTGTGACGGGACATATTGAAGGAAATGGGGAAATTGGGCAACAAATGTTGAAACGGCGGTGTACACGGTGGGGGTAATACCACGGTGAGAGGAAAGGGACGAAGAAAGCATAATCAAAGTGGCGGCAGTCAGGGAGGATTGACTGCCATGATAGGAGAGTGCAGAGGAAAGAACACGGAGGGTATTTTGTTTTGTTCTTTGTTTATCACACATACTGTTTATTTATTATTTTAAATCTCATAATAACTGAGTTATAATAACTGAGTCATTTAAAAAAAAAAATCGAAATGAATGAATTATTTCACTTTTCAATACAATATATTTTTGTAAATGGCTCGGTTATTATAGGATGAAAGGAGTAGTATTTTGCTTTTAAATTCGATATCCGATTCAATGAACAGCTAATTAGAATTGTTCAATTCCATCGTTCACTTATGACCTCATTTAAATCAAGAGCAAAGTTTTATATAGACTAATTTATTGAAATTTATATCATAGAGAATTAAATATAAGAGCTGAAAAAGAGCACAATTCAAAATTTTAAGCCAGCATCTTTATATCAACCTAAGTGGGTTTGCATTGCACTTTCTTGATTATAGTTATGATACTAATGTTAGACTATTTAGTAAAAAAAAAAAAAACCAATGTTAGACTATTGCAATTCACATTTGCTTTAAAAAAAAAAATTCAACCAAAGAAAAACTTGTATAAATTAATAGATAAATTTAGGGTCCTGCTAACCGGTGCTCCCGGGGTATTGGTTAAGCATACCATAAAAGGGAATTATTACCATAAAAGGAAATTATTTTTGACTTTATTATAAATTAATTACATAATTTCAATGCATTAACTACTATATAATTTCCTTTTTTATATCATTAACCAGTACCTCAAGGGCACCGGTTAGCATTTCCCATAAACTTATATTTAGGGACAAACAATTTTTTTAAATATGATCTTATAATTATGGACTGAATCACAGAATCAATATTAATTAAACATATTTTGTTTAGAAGAAATTAATTAACATATTAGTTTTGTCAAGAAAATTTTTAAGTTGAATGATGTGCAAGTATCTTATTGGATTATGTATAGAAAAACTTGTTACGATGGCGTTCTCCCTAGGACCTATCTTTCAAATACTTTGGATAGATAAATTGAAGAAATAGAGTAGAGTGGTATCGTAACTAGGAACAGACACTCTTTATGGCCCACCTTTAACCCCTTTTAAAGGGTATCTTGACACTCTTTAGCACCAATGGCCCACCTTTAACCCCTTTTAAAGGGTATCTTGACACTCTTTAGCACCAACCCAATGGTAGTGCCTGCCTACATTCATAAGCATTACTGCATTAGTATCTATTAGGTATTTCCTCCGTTTTAAATCAGTCGTGTTGATTTTAATGATAAAATAAATTTCATTTATTAAAATACTCTTATTAACTATAGTTTATAGTGTAATTGGATTATTGAAATGCAATGATAAGAGTATTTTAATGAAAAGAATAATAAATATTATATTGATATTATAAAGTGACAAATAATTTGAGACTGAGAAAAATAGTAAAGAGGACATCTATTTTAAGATAGATGGAGTATCATCATTTAAGAAAAAAAATTTAACTGCTTAATACATTGGGAGTCTCAAATAAACACTCTCAATTTGCGGGTCCTACACCTTAATATTGAAATTTGAAATGTAATAATATATAGTTATTGATAGATGATTAGTGAATTACTATACAAAGGTTGTGTGAGGTGTTGGTCTAAAGGGATTAAGTGATTATCAGGCATTACTATTAAAAAAACAATAAATTACTGATATTTGTTGTTGTGTGCAAGTGTGAGTTATATGTCCCACATCGGATAAAAGAGTAAAGGTTGAACACATTATAAGTAAGAGGACCCATAAACCCACAGCCTTAAGGTTTTGGGTAAGAATGTGGTGTCTCTCTTGCTTGTGCGGTTGTTCTAGCCTCGATGTGGAAGGTCCCCAAGCTCCCCTCATTACCCAACAGTGGTATCAGAGCCCCGGTTCCACGAAGGGTACGACCGAGGCAGCCAGTTCGTTTGCGCAGAAAGCAGCAATTGCGGTACAATAAGTGACGGTCCATTTGCGGAGAAACCAACAACAGAGATACAAACAAAGTAAGAGCTTTCGCTTGAAGGGGGACCATGATGAATAGACGGACTCACACTTGAGGGAGAGTGTTGTTAGCAGGTGTGAGTTATATGTCCCACATCGGACAAAAAAGTAAAGGTCGGATACCTTATAAGTAAGAGGGCCCATAAACTCATTGCCTTAAGGTTTTGGGTAAAAGTATGGTGTCTCTCTTGCTTGTGTGGTTGTTCTAACCTCGATGTGGATGGTTCCACAGGCTCCCCTCACGAATCAACAGTGGTATCAGAGCCCCGGTTCGACGAACGGTACGACCGAGGCAGCCGGTCCACTTGCGCAGAAAGCAGCAACGGCGGTACAAAGCGGTGTCGGTCTGTTTGCAGAGAAACCAGCAACGGCGATACAAACAAGTAAGAGCTTCCGCTTGAAAGGGGAGCAACATGATGAATAGATGGACTCACACTTGAGGGGGAGTGTTGTTGTGTACAAGTGTTAGTTATATGTCCCACATCGGATAAAAGAGTAAAAGTTGAACACCTTATAAGAGGAACCATAAACCCATAACTTTAAGGCTTTGGCTAAGAGTGTGGTGTCTCTCTTGCTCGTGTGGTTGTTCTAGCCTCGATGTGCACGGTCCCCGAGCTCCCCTCATGACCCAACAGTGATATCAGAGTCCCGGTTCGACGAAGGGTACGACCGAGGCAGCCAGTCAGTTTGCACATAAAGCAGCATCACACTTGAGGGGGAGTGTTGTGAGCAAGTGTGATTTATATGTCCCTCATCGGATAAAAAGTAAATGTTGAATACCTTATAAATAAGAGGATCCATAAACTCATTACCTTAAGGTTTTGGGTAAGAGTGTGGTGTCTCTTTTGCTTGTGTGGTTGTTCTGACCTCGATGTGGACGGTCCCCCAGGCTCCCCTCATGAATCAACAGTGGTATCAGAGCCCCGGTTCGACGAAGGGTACGACCGAGGCAGCCGGTCCGCTTGGGCAGAAAGCAGCAACGGCGTTACAAAGCAGTGTCGGTCTGTTTGCGGAGAAACCAACAACGGCGATACAAGCAAGTAAGAGCTTCCGCTTCCGCTTGAAAAGGGAGCAGCATGATGAATAGATGGACTCACACTTGAGGGGGAGTGTTGTTGTGTACAAGTGTGAGTTATATGTCCCACACGGATAAAAGAGTAAAGGTTGAACACTTTATAAGTAAGAGGACCCATAAACCCATAGCCTTAAGGTTTTGGGTAAGAGTGTGGTGTCTCTTTTGCTTGTGCGGTTGTTCTAGCCTCGATGTGGACGGTCCCCCTAGCCCCCCTCATGACCCAACAATATATGCATGTGAGACTCATTTAAGTATCCAAAAATTGATTTCTTCATTGTTGATGCTCTAACTACTCTCTCTTTGATCGATGTTTTAAAAGTACTACCTCCATCTTAAATTAAAAGTTGTTTTGGCAAAAATCAAGCAATTGGACTCAAGTGGTTAATGAGCTTTACAAATGACGAATCATCCGAGAGAACCCGGGTTTGATTCCCGGATGGAACAATTCTTTGTCAATATTACTGTTATTTTTTCTTTTATACTCTCACTAGACTTATTTATAAATGATATTTGGATCAACAAAATTAAATGTATTTGATCTAAATTTTGAACCACACACAAACTTTTGTTGACTCAAATGTCTTCTACAAATAGGATAATAGAGAGTATTTTAAACTATCTATTATTCTCTCTTATTTTAATTATTCAATTTATCTTTCTCGTATATTAATTAAGGATAATTTTGCAAACCAACCTATGATTTCTCTTTCACATACAAAAATTAATTACATTTTTTAATTTATGTCAAATAATCAAAATGATTTATAATTTGGGACGGACCTTTCCTACATCTACAGATAGAATTGAAGAGAAGGAAATTGTTTTAACACTTCACATCCCTACCTTGATAAATGCAAGCCCAACCACTTGAAAACCAAACTCCAAATTTTTTTGTCTTTGGACAAGATGCGAACAATTGACTAGTTGATTCGACCTCATTAAAAAATCCAACACAACATTGTTGATGTACATCTCTAATTACCCTTCTCTGCCACAATTATACTCTAATGATTTAACTTAAATATACACAAAGCTGGTAGTTATTTATTAAAATCAACATGTTACGTTTTTGAAATAGATAGTGATTTAACTGAACCAAATCGAGAAGATATATAATCTTAACCGAGTGTAACGTCTCCGGTACAAATCGAGAAGATGAATTGAGCAGCCATGGATGTGAGTACTGGACACGTGAGAAGAAAAGAAAGTGAAGCGTATGAAATTACTGTTTATTTTAACAAAAAATGTTTTATTTAATTTTAAATTCGAGTCATTGAATTTTTTTTTACCACGTGTCATTTATCCAAAACCTTAAATGAATTAAATGGAGCATATTGACTCGTATCCATGAACATCTTTAGTTAAGGTATCTTTGAATTTTTGGGTATAAAACGGTAATAAAATTTGTAATCTCCAATTTTTGGTATTTCCTATGGGGATACGTTAGTAAAAAAAAAATGAAGTAGGAGACGTTAGTAAGTTAGTATATCAACGTACCCCTACTAGGATGTTGATATATTTATATACATTTATGCATATAATCTTGCCCCACTAATTAAAATTTTAGATTCCTCTTTGTTTTATATAAGTATTTAGATGTATATATAGAAGAAAAAAAATTCCCATGTTGTTTTGATCTTATGAATAAGCACTTGATTAAAAGCTGCTTTTAGGAGCTAATTGATATTTGGAGAAACCACATGTCATTGTTACTTTTTTTTTCTTATTGATTTTTACATCAAGTTGAAATTAAGGCTTTATTTCGATGTTTGGATGAGAGGGGAGGGGAGGATTTTGAAAAAAAAATATGAGCAAGTGGAAGAAATATAATTATTGATAGGAGATAACTTTAAATGTTAATTTTTTATTCATAATACAAAATCCCCTTCGTTTGGAGGAACTCAATAAATATAACAACTTCATCACGACTCATACAAGTTAAAAGAGAAAGAAAAAAAAAGTATCTTTTGACACAAATAACTAACTACTCCAAAATGAACATTGGATAAGGACTGGTGTTGATGAAAGCAAATAAAATAGTCAAATGCAAGTGAAAGGGATTTTGTTAAAAAAATTAATGTAGTAGCAAATAAAAACATAAGGATGGTCAAAACTCCACAACAAGAAAATTGTGGATGATCAAAACAAAAGACTAGACAAGAAAATAAAGATCAAGCACTTTTATTTGAATGTTTCTTATGACAATCTCCAACCCAAGTCAAAATACCATGGTTCTGGAAAATTGACAACATGGACGTATATGAGACAGGATAAGGAGGGCGATCGTCCCAGACCATAAAAAATAAGTTCAAAATTTAGGCCACAAAATATAAAAAAAATTAAAGGTTCATTAAGTAAAAAATAACAATACTTGATGGCCTAGATCTTAATTGACCCATTTAGAATTTATCACATCATGTTATTAAAGGAAGATAATCTTGAACAATCTAATGAAAATTGGAATGATGGCAATCATATCAATGAAAATGATAATGTTTTTGCATCAAATGTTGATATAGACATCGATTACCACTTCATCACTTATTTATACATTTATGATCCTAGAAATTGGGGTATTCTTGATGTTAAAATCATTATAGACCTAAACATGTGAAATAAAGAATAAAATGGAGACTTTTGAAATAAAATGGCTGGTTTACTCTAAACATGGGGATAAAGGATATTGTTTTGTTGTAAATTGTTCACTTCTCAAAATAGCAGTCACATGAGTCTTTTAGCAAATGAAGGGAATGATTGGAAGCATTTAAGTGAGATCGTCAATGTCACAAAAATGTTGAATGATCTAGCCATTTTATGTACGGATAAACACATGATAAAACATTTTAATTCCTTTAAAAATACATGATAGAACGTTTTAATTTAAATTCAATTATTAGTGACTTCACATCTAGAAATGTCCGTATGAATCTTTGATGTGTATACATAAGAAGACGTTGTAACAGTCCGTCTGATCGTATGGTTGAGACCGCTTTCAACAATTTTACAATTGCGTTAATCTGAACCGTTCGATTTGTAATTAACAGCCGAGATGCAGAACAATGTGAAAATTGTGTGTGTTTTATTACAGCAGATGATCTTGGTCCAAAAAATTAATGCAAGATGCTTTTGAAACGGTTATATTTGACTTGAGAGCGACAAAAATATAATATTATAAGATAGAATGAGAAAAAATGCAATTAATATATTGCTATGAAAAACAAGAGGGTGCAACTCCACGTGTTATAAGCAACTCCACGTGTTAGCATGAATTACACAAAAATGTTACAGCATTGATTAACAATTTAACATACAAGACCATATTGAAAGCTTGTCTTCGAACCAAGCACTGATATATAGTTGTCAGAAACATCTTACTTGGTTGTTTTTCTAAGAAAAGAAAGTGTAGAACAAGCCAAATGGGTGGTGGTGATCAGAAAAATGTTTACATTGTTAAGAAGAAAAAGAAAAATGGTTCTTTTAAGTCAATTTTCATGCATGCAGATGTTCTAGATTGGTTTTTCATGGTTTTTGGTTTGATTGGTTCCATTGGTGATGGCATATCAGTTCCTTTGTTGTTGTTTATTGCAGGCAGACTTATGAACTCTATTGGTAGTGCTTCTGGCGCATCAAGCAACAATTTTGTCCATGACATCAATAAGGTTTTCTCTCTCTCTCTCTTAACACACACAACTTGGATTCTATCTTGATCAAATTTGTTGGATTAATCTAACTGAGGCTGTGATCGAATCAGAATAATCTTTAGCCAGACTTTACTTACGTTCCGGTTAAACTTTGGATTACCAAGAGCACCTTCCCTTGAAAATAAATTGGAGGGTTAAGACCAAAAAGAAATACACAAGATACAACTGCTTAACAAATTGTTGGGGTTATACCTTTGCATGTCTGATTCTTCAAGACTTTCCTTTCTTCAAACATGCAGAGAAAATATTAATGAAAATAACATTAGCCTTATTTGGTTTGACTTTATTAAACTTTTTGATGCAGAATGCTGTTCTTTTTTTATATTTGGCATGTGCCTCTTTTGTTGCTTGCTTCCTAGGTGAGTTTTCAGTTTTGTTACTGTTTTTGGTTTTGACTTTATTAACCTTAATTTGCATATGATACACAAGTATTAACATTATACCCTCTTCAGAGGGTTATTGTTGGACAAGAACAGGTGAAAGACAAGCTGCAAGAATGAGAGTTAGGTACTTAAAAGCAATTCTAAGACAAGATGTAGCTTACTTTGATTTGCATATTACAAGCACATCAGAAGTCATCACCAGTGTCTCCAATGATAGCCTCGTAATTCAAGATGTTATTAGCGAAAAGGTACCACAAAATGCAAACTCATTTGACCTATTATGGGATAGCATATCAATTTTTATATTGCAATAGAAATATATCAGACCATACTTAAATTAAATAGGTTTTACTGTTATAATACTCCAAGCCCCGAGTTTGATCTATTACCTGACCTAGATTATTTTTTAAGTGTCTGACCTGACTTATGCCCGAAAGCCTACTTAAAAGCTTATTTCACATTAAATTTCATATGATTATATATATGACATTAACAAATAGTTAATTTCTTATAATTTGAAACTTACGTAGGTTCCAAATTTTTTGATGAATGCATCTATGTTCCTTGGAAGCTACATAGCAGCATTTGCATTGTTATGGAGATTGGCAATTGTTGGGTTCCCTTTTTTGGTACTACTAGTGATTCCTGGTTTCATGTATGGAAGAATTTCGATGGGATTGGCTAGAAAAATTAGAGAAGAGTACAATAAAGCCGGTACAATAGCACAACAAGCAATATCTTCAATCAGAACTGTTTATTCCTTTGCAGGAGAAAGCAAAACCATAGCTGCTTTCTCTAATGCTTTGGAAGGATCAGTGAAATTGGGATTGAAACAAGGCTTGGCGAAAGGCATAGGCATAGGAAGCAATGGTCTTGTTTTTGCTGTATGGTCTTTGATGTCATATTATGGTAGCAGAATGGTCATGTATCATGGTGCTAAAGGTGGTACTGTTTATTCAGTTGGAATTTCAATAACACTTGGAGGATTGTAATTATACTTTAACCCTTTATCTCATTCCATTCAATTAATACTATTCAGAAAAAAGTTGAATCAGCGACGAAAAGTTAAGATACAAAAAAACATGAAGTCCGTCTCTATGTGTTAGAGACATCATAATTGCATAGTAATTCAATTTTTTCATTTCTATTTTCTGTCGCTAATTGAACTTTTTTAGGTATTGATAACTCAAAAATTTCTTACTTTGTGAGCTTAAGGTATAAGGGTCTAGGTTGTGTGCAATCTCAACTCGACGACTGCACGCAGTAAGCCACATTTGGATTGTTTCAACAAGATCCAACCATCCTAATTTCTACCTCATTATGCTAAATTTCAAAAATAAAAAAAATAAAATTTGCATTGAAATCAGACGGTTAAGATGTGACATATTGCTTGCAGTTACACTGCACACAATCTAAACCCAATGTACATACCGATCACAATTGTGGCCTTGCCATCATGGTTTTTAAGTCTCCATGACCTCGTTGGTCGTATCTGACTATGATTCTCAACAGTATCAAGGATCATGACGTGATCGCTATTTAAAACCATGTGCTTAAATTGTGCCTCTTTTTTTATTAACTATATATTTTTATTTATGAGACAGGGCTTTCGGAACTAGTTTATCAAATGTGAAGTACTTCTCAGAAGCAAGTGCAGCAGGAGAAAGAATAATGGAAGTGATAAAAAGAGTTCCAAAGATAGATTCTGAAAACATGGAAGGTGAAATTATAGAGAAAGTCTTGGGGGAAGTTGAGTTCAACCATGTTGAATTTGTGTATCCATCAAGACCAGAAAGTGTGATCTTAAATGATTTTTGCTTGAAGGTTCCATCAGGAAAAACAGTGGCATTGGTAGGAGGAAGTGGTTCAGGAAAATCAACAGTTGTATCACTTTTACAAAGATTTTATGATCCAATTGGTGGAGAGATTCTTCTTGATGGAGTTGCTATTCATAAGTTGCAACTTAAGTGGCTTAGGTCACAAATGGGTTTAGTGAGTCAAGAACCTGCTTTGTTTGCAACAAGCATTAAGGAGAATATACTTTTTGGAAGAGAGGATGCTACATATGAAGAAATTGTGGATGCTGCTAAAGCTTCCAATGCTCATAATTTCATTTCATTGTTGCCACAAGGATATGATACTCAGGTTAGTGCTAAATGTGCAAGTCTAACATGCACAAGTGTTTTTTTTACCATTAGATCAATAAGTCACATCACATCTTCATATAATTTAATCGTGAGATTTATTGGTCCAATGTTTAAAACTAAATTTTGCATGATGCAAGATTTGTCTTACTTGTTCACTATTGTTTTGTCTTCTTTCTATTATATCTCACTAACGCCGAGATGGGAGCTTACATGTACGTTTTGCTTTGGTTTGCAATGAACAATAAAATGGTAAAAAATAACTAAGTGAAGGGTAAAATTGAAAGAAAAAAGTGTTTACATTTTTAGATTAGTTTTGTGTATTGTTCCTATTTTAATGCAATTTAAGTAATTTTTTAATTGATAACTTAAATTGTAATATAAAAAAAATCATTGAAGAATTAGAAATACACTATTTGGCAATTTCTTTTTCATAAATTTATTCAATGAAATGTATGTGGCTTACACTACTTAGGGAGACTTGTATGAATTTCGAGCAATATCATGGAGAGACTAATGCTAACACTTCTACTCTACATAACAAATTATCCCTTAAAAAAAATTGTAATGTAAGAATTCACATGAATCAAACTAATTCTACTAAATATATAATTATTGTGTTAAGTTAAAATAAAGATGTTAATTGTATGTTTACTACTACAGGTTGGGGAGAGGGGAGTTCAAATGTCAGGGGGACAAAAGCAAAGAATTGCAATTGCAAGAGCCATCATAAAAATGCCAAAAATTCTATTGTTAGACGAAGCAACAAGTGCACTCGATTCTGAATCCGAACGAGTCGTCCAAGAAGCTCTAGACAAAGCTGCAGTTGGACGAACCACCATCATCATCGCTCACCGCTTATCTACCATCCAAAATGCAGACATTATTGCGGTCGTTCAAAATGGTCTGGTCATGGAAATGGGATCTCACGATAGCCTCATGCAAAATGACAATTCTCTTTACACATCCCTTGTTCGTCTCCAACAAACTAGAAATGACCAAAGTGATGACACTCCATCTATCATGAATAGAGATCACATGGAAATCACGAGTAGTCGTAGACTTGTGAGTCATTCTAGCTCTTTCAACTCAATGACACACGGTGGTGATGATATCGTTAATTATAACAATGATGTTGAAGATACTGTTAATAATGATGTTGCAGTTGTTGATCACAATAATAATGATCATAAGTATAATAAGAAAAGGGAGAATGTCGAGGTTCCATCGTTTCGAAGGTTGTTGGCCATGAATGGGCCAGAGTGGAAGCAAGCATGTTTGGGTTGTTTTAATGCGGTTTTATTCGGTGCGATTCAACCTGTGTATTCGTTTGCAATGGGGTCGGTTATATCAGTTTATTTTATTGAGGACCACGATGAGATCAAGAAACAAATTAGGATTTATGGTTTTTGTTTTCTAGGGCTGGCTGTTATTTCAATGGTTATTAATATGCTTCAACATTATAGCTTTGCTTACATGGGAGAGTATTTGACTAAGAGGGTTAGAGAAAAAATGTTTTCTAAGATACTCACATTTGAAGTTGGTTGGTTTGATGAAGATCAAAATTCTACAGGTTCTGTTTGCTCTAGACTTGCCAAAGATGCCAATGTGGTATGTTCTCTTCAATTTCTGTTTAACTTTGCTCTAGACTTGCCAAAGATGCCAATGTGGTATATAATATCACAAATATATATTAAGAACTTTTATTTTAGAGAAATCTATATATTAAGAACTTAATACACTAACTTAAGAAGTTTACATAAATAGTCAATACTATTTCATAGTCTCGTCATATTATAAAAACAAATGCTAAGAAGTAATACCAGAGTGATTTTTGCTTGTTAAAAAAAAAACAGTAATACCATAGTGTAGTAAGATGGTAGATATATTTGATAGTAAAGTTTATCTACATATAGATAACAGTAATGTGTTTTTTAATTAAATAGTTAGCTCATGATATATTTAAGTAATGGAGCTTGTAGAAGGTATCACCAATTTAATTATGTTTACTTGTAATATGCTTTCAATTTTGTACTTGTGTATGAATTCGCATAAGGGTGCTCGATATATGTGACTCATTTGGCTATAACTGTTGAGCTAGTGTGTGTGTGTGGAAAGAACACCGTTCGATTCTATCCTCACAAAATACATTATTGAGGATTAGTCTCATAGTCGACTCAAAGGACGTGCGGATATTTTGAAGTGTCGCCGAAATCAAATTAAAGATTTGAATCATGGTGGCTTCCATTTTCTTTGTTAATTGCATGAAACATATGTTTTATGTTTTATAAAAGTAATAGAATAATTTTCAATGTTTTCTATACTAAAATTTGAAAAACAAAAAGTGAAAATAAAGTGATATATTTGGAAACATGAGGTAGGTAAAGTTGCTTCCAAATACACCTTGTGCATTGTGATTCTCTCTATGACATTGTTTTATTCCGATTAATTTCACAGGTAAGATCTTTGGTGGGTGATAGATTGGCATTAGTAGTACAAACAATTTCAGCGGTGGTAATAGCATTCACAATGGGCCTAATCATTGCATGGAAACTAGCCATTGTTATGATAGCAGTTCAACCACTTATCATTTATTGTTTCTACACAAGGCGTGTCCTTCTTAAGAACATGTCAAGCAAAGCCATCAAGGCTCAAGATCAGTGTAGCAAAATAGCTGCTGAAGCTGTTTCAAATCTAAGAACCATCAATGCTTTTTCATCTCAAGATAGAATTCTCAAAATGCTTGAAAAGGCCCAACAAGGCCCGAGTCATGAAAGTGTTAGACAGTCTTGGTTTGCAGGTATTGGGCTTGCATGTTCACAATGTCTCAATTATTCTACTTGGGCTTTGGACTTTTGGTATGGTGGAAAACTTGTGTCGCAAGGTTATATCTCGGCTAAGGCGTTATTTAAAACTTTTATGATTTTGGTAAGTACAGGAAGAGTTATTGCTGATGCCGGTAGCATGACGAGTGATCTTGCTAAAGGCTCTGATGCCATTGGATCAGTTTTTGCAATTCTCGATAGGTATACAAAAATCAAGCCCAATGACTTGAGAGGTTACAAAGCTGAAAAATTAATAGGAATAATTGAACTTTTTGATGTACATTTTGCATATCCGGCTAGACCTAATGTGATGATTTTTCAAGGGTTCTCGATTAAAATTGATGCTGGAAAATCGACAGCTTTGGTAGGGGAAAGTGGTTCTGGAAAATCAACAATCATAGGACTTATTGAAAGATTCTATGATCCACTTAAAGGGATAGTGACAATTGATGGTAGAGACATAAAGACATATAATCTAAGGTCATTAAGGGAACACATTGCACTTGTGAGTCAAGAACCAACATTGTTTAGTGGTACCATAAGGGAAAATATTGCATATGGAGCTTACGATGATAAGGTTGATGAGAGTGAAATTATAGAGGCATCAAAGGCTGCAAGTGCTCATGATTTTATATCAAGCTTAAAAGATGGTTATGATACATTGTGTGGTGATAGAGGAGTTCAACTTAGTGGTGGTCAAAAACAAAGAATTGCAATAGCTAGAGCTATATTGAAGAATCCAGAGGTGTTGCTTTTGGATGAAGCAACAAGTGCACTTGATAGTCAATCTGAGAAATTAGTCCAAGATGCTTTAGAAAGGGTTATGGTTGGAAGGACAAGTGTGGTTGTGGCACATAGGTTGAGTACTATACAAAATTGTGATTTGATTGCTGTTTTGGATAAGGGCATTGTTGTTGAGAAAGGAACACATTCAAATTTATTGTCAAAAGGGCCAAGTGGTGCTTATTACTCTTTGGTAAGTCTGCAAAGAAGACCAAACAATTTAATTTCGTATTCTTCACATGAAATCAACTAAATAAACAATACTAAGTTTTTCATGTTTGAAGGGAGAAGCAAGAAAGAAGAATCGATGATGTACTTGTTGTGATAACAGGTGAAATTGAAAATAAAATTGAGGAGGTTTACGGAAATTGGTTGTCCCTTAGCTTCTAAAAAATTTCATTTGTACAATCATCAAAATTGTTGGTTTTTCAAACATAAGACAATTCCTATGTTAATTACTATATAGTTATTTTGTATTGCTCTCAATATCATATATGATTAAAATCTTGGCTCCCACCTTGAGAATAATGGGAGTTAGGGAGATGACACTTACTGTAATCTTGTTTTACCTCTTATTGAAGTAGTCTAATTCCACCTCTTATTTGAGAATTGTATTAATATTGTTAATGTCGATTTTGATTAAATGCATATGCACTTGTTTACCAATGGATGTAGAACAACTTGAAGTAGAATATTTCCTAACAACTTAGTGTAAAACTTTCTTCCTCCTATGATAACCAAGTTGGTATATCAATTCTGTTACAAATGATTTTCATATATACATCACTCTCTAACATTAAAATGTAGACTTATGTGAAGCTAAGAAAAGAATTGAAGAGGAGATGCAGATTATCACTCATGTGAAACAACCACTTATTACATAACCCCTCTTTGTCCTGCTTAGGCCATGACTTGTTTCAAAATATCTATTACGTATACCTAAATATCACTTATAGCACCCATTGGGTTGGTCTAGTATAGTGTTAGCTTGGGACCTTGGGAGTGCTCTTTTCTCAAGGTCTCAGGTTCGAGTCTCCAAAATACCAATTTCATTGGGTTAGTTTGACTTCTTAAAAAAAACTGTAATATTGGACATTGTATTCCATTCTATAGGTTGGATACGAATTAGCTACCAAAATTGGCTACGAAGTAACATTTTTACCCAGAATCAGATAAAATTGCATCTTGCTAGAGGTTAGCTACGAATTACCTGCCAAAACTGTTACATTTTTAAAATGATACTAAGAAGACTCTCAAGGGTTACTAAAACCATTTAGTAACACGGACTTTACCAAACATTTATCAAATGTTACAAGATCTAAATAGTAACATTTGTTTTTGATTTAGTTACAATTTTACTAAATCTCATATATGTTGTAAAGTTCCTTGAAAGATTCGTTAATTCACATTGAAGCTATATATGATGAGTCATGTGATTTGTAGTGATTTCTAGCACAAATCATATCTGAAGTTAGTTAAAGTGGATTGCCAAAGAGCTAAAGAATATATGAAGGTGCTGAATATGCTATAGCATATTAGGACCAACCTTCATGGTGAAAAATGAGTAGCAGAATGATGAAGGAGATTAAGCAAGTCAAATCTTCCATTAACTATCCGTCTTTCAACATTAAGAAATTGGGAATAAGGTTTTTATTGTAGTGAAAAGTTAGTTCTTATAAAAAATTAATCATGTAAAAAATATTTCAAGTAGGGTTAGCTTTGTTTTTTGAATAAAAATAAAATATTCATTATATCTATAAGGCCGAAAAATATTCATTATATACCGTCAAAGTTAAGAAATTTCAAACAATTAGCTGCGACCTAGTGGTGTAGTGTGACGCTTGTAGGCGTCTGGTACCCGAGGTGGTGCGCTTTTCTAATGATATTAGTCTCTCTTTTTTAATTATGTTTTTAGTGTTTGTTTTATTAAAGGTCCATTTTATAAGTTTAAAATGGGGCCTTCGAATTGTCGAAGAATGTCCTCCATTTTTATCACATAGGTTATTTTCCTAGCATCAAACCACCTCCAAGAGATGATTTTGATAGCCTCTACAATCTCCTGCATCTCGAATTTTTAAATTGTTGCATGCCAAATAAGCATTAAGCTCTTCCGATGCTTTTTTACGAGCATGACAAGGAGTGTTTATTTGGGAAGTGGTTGTTTCATGCTAACAAAATCATCAAATAAGAGTTCAATCCAATAAGTACTTTTAGGATGGTCACGCGATAAGAATGTTATTGACTAACAATCCCCATCTCCTCTTAAACTATTTCTTAGTTTCACATGAGTGTACATTATAATGTTAAAAAGAGTTTGGAAATTCTTTGTGCCTTCTAACTAATTTACCAAAGAATGAGGTATGAAAATCATTTGTAGCAGAATTCTAACTAATTTTCTTAGTTTTTGAATTATTTTTTTACAATGAAGCCTTGGTATTAGATTTTCTTTTTGAAGCAGCTTTGATATTGGTTTTTTGTTCAAAAGAGCTTAGATAATGGTTATAGCATTCGAGTAAATGGTTTGTGTCTCAGATGTCTTTTGTGATCTGTTCGAATGTTTCTCGGGCACATATTATGTTTCTCATAGTTTTATTTAAAAAATTAACGAAAATTTATAGATTTGCCCTCAGCCTAAAAAAAAAAATTAAGACATAAATTTGGTTCTTTAGTCAAAAACAATTGAGTGTATATTGCTAATTTACTCCTTAATGTTTTTAGGTAGATATAATTATTGCAATATTACATGACCCGTGAGAAAGCATAGGTCTTTTTACTAGTCGTAACTAAATTTGTAACCTCACTTGAAACCCTAAAAGTATGTCTGGTGCACAAGATAAAAAGATAGTATATGATTAAAATATTGTGACTCAATCCATTATTTGGTACAGAAAATGATAAGTTTAACATATTTCTAATCATATCTCACTGTCCCTTTGTTATTTTAGAGCTCAATTTGTTATAGTATATTAAGGAAACAAAATCTTTTAAAAAAAAAAAATCACTTTTAATATTATTGTATCTATTTGTTACAATTTTTTTATCATAAATTATAATCTAAAAACAACTTCAAATAAAAAGTTGTCTAAAATATCTTCTCGAAATATAGAGTTTTTTTGCTGAGGAGAGTGAAAATAAATGTAAAAAAATTGAGTTATTTTTTATAACAAAGAATCTCTTTAATATAGTTACATACAAACACAAAATAAATTTAAATTTTCTATAAAATAAAACCTCTAACAATAATATTTTATTTTAATACGTAACAAACTAGTTTTATTTTATTTTTTTGAGAGAAAGCAACAAACTACTTGTTTATCTTAATTTTTGGTGGATTGCCAACCTTATAAAATCGGAAATTTCTATGGTACTTTCATAAAGTGAGGTGTACCGGTACTCCTGCTTCATAATTTTATAAAGGCTTAATTGCACTTTTGGACCCCTATCTTTTCAAAAGTTGCGGTTATGGATCCTTAACTAATTTAAACACAAAACAGCCCTCTATGTTTTGATTCTTTGGCAGTTTTGGACCCCCAGTCCATTGTTGACTCGGTCAACGCTGACGTGGCACCCTAAGTGAGGTGCCACGTGTCAAATTTTTTATTATTTTTTTGCCTTGGGGGTCCAAAACTGCCAAAGAATCAAAACATAGGGGGTTGTTTTGTATTTAAATTAGTTAGGGATCCATAACCGCAACTTTTGAAAAGATAGGGGTCCAAAAGTGCAATTAAGCCTTTTATAAATTAACGATCATTTTTTATGAAATAAATAGTTATTTGTTAATATTTATATTTTATAGAACATCATTTCTTAAGAAAAAACATCATTTCATTATTTATAAAAATCATAATAAATTTTTTTTACATATTATCATAAAAAATAATCAATGTTCTCAATTATGAGTGAAAAATATTCAAAAAAAGATTAATTTTATTTCGTTGACACTTTTGATGAATAAGATTTAGTTATTATAAGTATAGATGATAAAAAACAATATTTAAGCGTACCAATACACTCAAATATATTGAATGTACCATAGAATTTGCCAGTAAAATTACGTAAAATTACAAACCTCTAGTTAATTCTTTTGAAACCGTCCATTCTCTCTCAGTTCTTCATCTCTACGGTCAACCCTCCAACTCTCGGTTTCTCCCTCTCTCCCGTCAAGCCCCCCCCCTCCCCCCCCCCAAATTACTGCATTATTCTCCTGTTTGTTCCTTTTTTTATCATAATTTGTGTGTTGCACGATTGAATGTTTGATTGAAAAATTGTATGACTGATAAAAAAAATTGAATTTGTTAATTGGAAAAGAAAAAACATGTTGATTGAA
Organism: Medicago truncatula; assembly: GCF_003473485.1. Taxonomy (NCBI): domain Eukaryota; kingdom Viridiplantae; phylum Streptophyta; class Magnoliopsida; order Fabales; family Fabaceae; genus Medicago; species Medicago truncatula. The sequence goes on along the minus strand of NC_053047.1, from coordinate 2,490,151 downwards.
GGATAAATTCCTATGTATGTAACCATTCAATTTTTCTTTCTTGGTAATACTACCTTTAATTTGTTCAATCAACCTAAGAACAAATTCAATTTTTTTTCGTCCAATGGAAGATATAAGTGTGTGTGTTTGTTTGATACTCCTATCATGTCAGTATCACATCGTATCCTTATTCAACTTCTTATTCTATTTCATATCTATCTTATCATGCACACCCAACAACCTTAAATTTTTATCACTCTGGCCGATTCAAAACCCTAGAAGTGACTTAATCATAATTATTGGGTTTGGTTACATTCAAATATTTGTTCTTTAGTCTATTTTTAAACACCGATACAACTTAGCTGGATAGTGTTACTTGTGGTGTGATTTTGCTTTCATATTATTAATATTGCTGTCATATTACATGAGTCTTGGATGATATATGGTTAATGATTCTTCTAAGCAATGACTTTAAGAAATATATATTTGTTTAACTTTGTTAGGTCAGTCAAGTGTAACTGAAGACAAAGAAACAAAGGAGTATTGTTGAAGATGAAAAGCCAAAGTGAAACAGATATACAAGACGGTAACAACGCAGACAGACTCAGTGATCTGCCGAACCATCTTCTTCTGCATATATTTGAATTTATGAACATAAAATGTTCTATTCAGACTTGTGTTTTGTCTAAACGTTGGAAGGACCTTTGGAAAAGTCTCACTAATCTCACGTTTCATCACTCTAGAGACAGATCTGGTACATACAACAAGTTTGTATCTCATATTCTGTCTGGCCGTGACGACTCTCTTCCGCTTCATAAGTTAATATATTTTCCACTAACATCAAAAAAGAAAATAAGATATTTTCTTCAAGATTCCTCAAATTCCTCAAAAACTACACTCCTAGAGGTCATGAAGTATGCTGCTTCACATAATGTCGAGGAACTCACAACCTATGCTGGCCCATGGCTCATAAAGAATTTTGAATTGCCTCATTCCATCTTTCATTGTCATTCTTTGACATCTCTTAAGCTTGACTTTGGGCATCCATATTCATCTGGCCGTAGTAAGATAATGTTTCCAAAGTCATTGAACTTGCCGGCATTGAAAACCTTGCATCTTTCTTTTCTCACTTTCTTTACAAGTGAAAATGGTTGTGCTGAGCCCTTTTCAACATGTAAGATGCTGAGTACTTTGGTCATTATTAAGTTTTGTTTAGAGGAAGATGCACAATCCCTCTGCATATTTAATTCTAACATTTCTAGTTTGAAAGTAGCTAGTGACTGCACGATTATGGGAGATCACTCTTACGAAGTTGTTTTATGTACTCCAAAACTTACTTCTCTCACTATCATGGGTTGTTATAGTTTCCTAACCCCTTCTACATGCGATTTAAATTTTCTTGAAGAAGGAAATATTCACTACAGATTTTGTAATAAACCGTTAGAAGAATTAGTCATGATTGGTTGGTTACATTTGCTTGCTAATGTCAAGAAAATGACTCTCAAGTTTCGAGTGTTTTTGCAAGATACATAAGGTAAGTTATTTTAGTATCTTTATTTATTGGCAATATTTTCTATTTTAACTTGCTAGAAAGGAGGTTGGTATGAATCATTGTAATGAAGATAAAGATGAAATGCTTGTTATGTTGCATTTTTGGAAATTATGAAATTATTTTGGTATTTTAGTTGTTTCCAAGAATTGCACATAATTGCTCACTTTTAAGTGTCTAGCACTTCCTTGGTAGCAAGTAAAATTAACAACATTGTTTAGGAAATATAAATATATTCTTTTGCACAAAGGAAACAATCTTGTATGTGACAATATTCATTTGAATGTATCCAATTATGCAGGCTCTAAACAGATTTCCTTGCTTTGTTAGACTGAAGTCATTAGAAGTGGAATTGGAATCTGATTCAATGATATTTGATGAGATAATAAGAGGAAAGGTAAGAGAAATGGTAACTAATCTGCTTCAAAAGTCTCTTCATGCCAGAGTTGATATCATTATGAAGGCAGGCTTAACTTTCAGGTATTGAATTTTACTAAATATATATATTTTGTTTGTGTTTTGTTTCATTTATTCTCTCTCTCTCACTCCTACCAAGTCTATGGTAAACCAGTTACCTATATTATTTGATTTACTTTAGTAGGTGGATGGTGAAGGGTTTTCCAATGTCCCATTTTGGTTTAATAAATCTTACAAAATTTTCAATGTATTTTTTGCTTGATTGAAGTTGAAATTGAAAAGTAGTTTACGTTACTTATTCTATTCACAGGAAATTAGAAGACTAAAAGGTGTAAGCAAGTGTTGGTGGCAATAATGTCAAAGGCTTCAACCAGCTTTTTTATAACAATTATTTTCTTTCATTAGAAGCTTTTTTTACTTGATTAGCTATGGGATGTAGAACAACTTGTAGTAGAATATTTCCTAATATCTTAATGTAAAACTTCCAATTTGAAAATAACATTTCCTTCATTGTGTTGCTGCCAACTAGACTTCACCACATCACCCAAACTTGGTTCGATCCTCCAAGCATTTTCAAACCTGAAATTTTTTCGAGTTTTATTAGAACGAACCGTAGGAACTCGAGTAAGAAGAATGGGATAATGATCAGATGTCGGTGCAACTAAGTTATCCAACGACACATTGGGGAAGAGGTTAAACCATGCTTCATTTGCTAACACTCGGTCAAGTCTCTCCTCCACCGCTCTATCTGTACCCAAACTCTTGAACCAAGTGTAAGGATACCCATCAAGGTTAATATCAATCAAACCTGCATCATGAATAGCTCTTCTTTAGCCATTTATCAACCAGGATGGACGGACTGTTCTCCCCTTCTTTTCATGTGCATGAAGGATATCGTTAAAATCTCCAAAAATGCACCATGGCAGAGAAGTACTATTTGCTAATTGACGAATGAAATTCCAAGAATCTCTTCTCCTCCTCCCATCGGGGAAGCCATAATAACCCGTTAACTGCCATTTACCACGTGAACCTTCGTCCACCTCAACATTAATGTGGTTCTGAGAGTAATTTAAAAGTTTGCAATTAAAAGTATTACGCCAAAATAAAGCTAACCCGCCACCACGACCTTGTCTATCAACAGCAAAACAATTTTCAAAGCCAGGAATATGATGGAATTCCTCGACTTTATTACTGAAGACTAGTGTCTCACTTAGAAAGAGGGCATCTGGCTTGTAATATCGAACTAGGAACTTTAAATTAGGGACTGCGCTCAGGCTCCCTAGACCTCGACAGTTCTAGCTAATAACACTCATTTTTAGAAATGCACACCCTGACAAGAAGCAAGATCATATTGAAACAATAGCATATGGAGGGTGTTTGACGCTTCAAAGTAACACAAGATCCTAATATATATATATATATATATATATATATATATATATATATATATATATATGAATAAGAGTGAAACGTGTGGTTAGAAATAACATATGCAAGTCTCGGTTCAAAACTAGAGGAGGACAAATAACATCAGGCTTATATAATCAATATCTATAACCATGATTGATTAACTTGAAATTGAGACACGTTTTGTATTTACTAGGGAATTGACGGACTATGGAATTACATTTAAGAATAATCCACTTCAATTGAAACTTGATCCCATTACATAGAATACACACATACATACCTGAGATACCAAACGTACAGATTAGGGGAAACCTAACCGTAACGATGAACCAACACACTCACAAGGGAAGTAGCGTCAAAAAATTGTTGATATGTTAGTATAGTACATGTCCACTATAAAAAAATTATAAAATTAAATAATATGTATTTTTAGAGTTTTTCCACAGGTTATGATCCTAACTGACTTAATATATTAGTTTGTGTAGTTGAAATTTTTTAAAATGTGTATATTTGGTTGGATATAATGAAAATTGATTTGTAGTTTGTTGATATATTGATGCTACATAATAAGATATTATAAATTAATTTAAAATTTAAATGAACACAGACTGTAATATCGATACATGCGGGCTTAAGAAGGAAAAAAAAAAACTTCCCGCCTCAAAAAAATAAAAGCTTATTAAAAAGAATTTGACAGATACTACCACACCCTAAATAATCCAAGTTACACCCCAAAAATACTAATATACCCTTTAATTAAAATAAAAATTTCAATCCAATTTAAAACCCACAAAACACGATTTACATATTCTAGGTTTCCATATCCCCACAAAACTGAGTTTACATACACTACGTAAATTAAGTTTACATACACCATGTAAACTGAGTTTACATAAGTTAAGTTTACGTAGTTTATGTAAACTGAGTTTACTTAGTTCATGTAAACTGAGTTTACGTGTATGTTATTCCTTTTTAGAATATGTACGTAAACTAAATTCACGTGCGTCAGACCTATGTAAACTTAAATTACGTAACCCTTCTACGTAAACATAAATCAAACAAATCGACATCGACAGACAAACGTTAAATTAACAACAACTATAAACATCCATGGTAAAATTAACAACATCAAATAAATCATAGAGCAAACGATAAATAGAAACTCGAAGAAATTTATGAAATTCATTTACTTGTATGAATCGAGTACATATCAATGGAAGAGATGTTGATTCAATTAGCGATTTTATTAGGTATTGATTGCATATCCATGGTGGTTTGTGGGTGAAAAGGGGTGAGGGTTCAAAATGATAATGAAAGAAGATTTTTAGAAATTGACATGAAGAGGGCAATTTTGGTATTATTATAAAATTTTAAATAAATTTTGGTGTAACTAGAATTATATGGGGCGAGACTAGAAAGAGTCAAAGAATTTTGCTCTTTACCCAAACGATTTTGCTCGTTCCCAAAGTAAATGTTCATATTGCTCCTACGTGAGTTAACTCACGTTAGTATTAAATTTACGTAAGTTAACTCACGCTGATAAATCACTTTGAATCCCAATGTGAGTTAATTCACGCTAGTTTTCTTTCAATATCCATAACCATGATTGATTAACTTGAAATTGAGACACGTTTTGTATTTACCAGGGAATTGACGGACTATGGAATTACATCTAAGAATAATCCACTTCAATTTGTTTAATTTTGTAAGAAACGAGTTTGGATTGATTAAGTATGTTAGAGGCATAATTTGTTTGTTCAATTTTTTTAACATGTTATTGTATTGTACTAGGCGTGTGTAATACCCTCGATGAAAATAGGTTGAAGAAGAATGTAACATTTATGTGATAATAATACAAGCAAATTAGTCCTTGAATTATTGTGAAAACATTAAATCGATCCGTACATTATATGCAAAACTATCAAATAAATCCTTGAATTATATATTTAATAATCAAATTGATCCTTGATGCATACATGTTCATAACAAAGTAAAAAAATAAAAGCGACACAATTAGAGTGCATATCTTCAACCTGTTTCATAATTTAGCCATTGTATTACAAGTCCTTGCGTACACAAAATAATGTTTTCTAACCACCCTTGATAAAGTCATAATAGTGGACCTAAACTTAAGGTAACCACCGCAAAAACAAGTGCGGAAATAATGCATATCCAAAAACAACCCAACTATGGACATTAGTAAGTCAAAAGTTATAAAAGGAAGTTCTTTAATATTACGTAGCTAAAAGCAACCCAACAATAAGGTATAAATAAGCCATAAGCAAAAATTTCCTAAGCTAACGACTTGAATTAGCTTTGACGGTGATCTCGTCGTTCCTCTTTGGAAGTTTGCTTCCTGCCTCACCAACAAATTAATGGGTTTCTAAGCATGATGCATGTTTCAAATTTACTTCCTTCAAATGCACTTTGTGCAAAATCTATTAGTTAGATTGTTATAATAATTCATGGATGAAACTTCAATTCAAACATGTAAAAGATAATCAATAACAATTTTTTTCGTTTTTAACAAAAATATCAGTGATTAATTTGACTGTTAAAATAATTAATTTAAGGATTAATTTGATATCAGGGACCATCTTGTTTTTAATGAATAATTCAGAGATCAATTCAACAGTGTAATAATTTATTACGACTTCATTTTTTTTTAAAAGTCCAATGTGTTTTTGTAAATCTTCGATCAATTTTATCCTTAAATACATGGGATCTGAGTTGCCAATACACGACAACGTTTAACATTAAACGTCATCACCGTTAACGATGAGACTTGACGGAAGGGCGGAATTGATCGACGTTTATAAAATTCAAACTTGTTTTAACTATTTCGAATAATTCGAGGACGAAATTAATCGATGCAGACAAATTAAAGGAAGAACATACATATTCATTAAAGATGAATGTTATGGACACTCTTTTTTCAACACCCTCTTATTGGATGAAACTAATGTTATATCCTACTACTTTAATGGAACCCATTTTCAAAGTGTAAATCCACTTTGATTTAAATTAACAAAGAAGTGAGTATTTAAAAAAGTATTGAAAAGAGAGTGTTGTTAACACTCCTCTATCTATATCCAAGCTTGAGTTACAAAATTTATCACCATTTCTTATTTTATTGGTAACATTAACATACAACGCTTCATGTCTAATGCTAATATTTCTTCCTTTCATGTCTAATGCTAATATTTCTTCATTGCAAAACGGTGAAAAAAATGTATCGTTGTTGAATGAATTTTTTTTTTTTAAACCTTGACTTTTCAATTTCATCATATCAAGTTGAAAACACGTAAAATAGAGTATCCAATCGAGTAAATTTTTCTCTAAAAAAAAACAAAAGAGTAATTTTTTTTTATGTAGTGGCGTTTTGGCAGCAATCAAATTGTTGTATCTTCCTTTCAGCAAATAAGTTGTTAATCAAAATAAGGGATCGAAGGCACCGTTGTCTTTGACAATAATCTTATATTTACTCCCAATATTTTCTTCAACTTGAAAAAACGAGTGCAAATCAAGCTTGGATACGAAAGAAAATGTTATTCTTTTGAATAACGCCCTACTTACACACATGATCCAACATATTTTAGCAAATTTATGAGTACAACAACTTTTATGGCAGGTATGAGTACACATTTCAATCGTGCTTCTTACTTAAAAATTTGAGTCTTTTATTAAAGGGAAATGTTAATTTGTGCTATTAAGACATAAGTTAATGAATCAAATATAAAAATACTTTATTAGAATGTGTGTATTATATTTAATCTTTAACTTCTTAGTGATGTGAATGCACAACTTTTAGAGAACATTTATTTTTTTGGGTTTCTTAACATGTGTGCTCTAAGGGCACAAGTTAAACTACCCTTTATTAAATATACTTTGACGTTAGGGCTCAAAATGAGTAGAGCTGAATCAAACTTTCTTCAGCTCAGCTCGACTCGATAAAATTTAGTTCGGCTTTAAACTCGACTCGAGTTTGTTACAAACTATTTTTTTTTAGCTTAAATTCAACTCAATTCAATCTCATGAATAACTCGGTTCAGTTCGATAGATTCACTTAAATAATCAAATAAACCAAAAGTAAAAAACTATATTAGCAAGGTGTTTAATTAACCTAAGAAGCCTCCCTAAAAATGATTAGTATATATATTATATGCCTATGAAAAATGATTTTCTTTAAGATTTGGGTTGACCGTGGCCCACCCTAACCCACGAGTAGCTCCGCTGCTGCCCTTAGAATCAATTATTACAATCTAACTCGATATGAATTCTCATGTTTTTAAACTATTCTTATCAATCATTGTCATAAAAAAAAAAAAAAAAAACTATTCTTATTATTAATATTAATAATAATCGTATTAACTTTGATAAAAAAAATAGTAGTCATGTTACGTATTTTAAAATACTATAATCAAAGTTATTATTTTATTATATTTAAGAAAAGATTAAAAATATATTCTCATTAAACCTGTGCGACAATCTCCTAGTAATTAAGTTGAAAAAGAAAAAAAAATCTCCTACCAATTGATTCTATTCTATTCGAAGGGTGAATTTGTAGTTTTTCACTTCTATATTTGATTTTAACATTAAATTTATTGTTAAACCCAAATTTACAAAAATACATTCCAACATAAATCGATATGCATTAAATTCACTTTACTTAGAATTAATTTCACATGATCAATTTACTTACGATTAATTTTAGTCACAATAGAATCGAACATAAGTTTTCCAAAAAAAAAAAAGAATCGAACATAAGTTATCTCGTAAATGTAATTAAGTTGGTAGCTATCAGTGATAAATTGTGTAGGGGTCAGAGTTCGAATTTCGAATTCTCCACTTCTTCACATATAATGTGTGTGAATTTAGCAATCAAACAGACTACTTGATAAAAAAATAAAAAAAATAAAAAAAACATAAGCTTTAGTTTTTTTCTATCGAAAATAACACGAGACTAAGATATAATCACAACATAAACTTTTTTTCTTTCAAGTACCTAGTGATTTTTTTAAAGGTTCAACTAGTCTAGTAGTAGGAATTTAACTTTTAAGTTGATTTTTTTTTTATCGTAGCTGGAGTTTGAACCACGTACCTTACATATTTATGTATTGTCATTAATAAATGAACTAAGTTTATAATAACAACTTTTAAATTGAATAATTGTAATGTTAAAGGTTTGAATTTGATTCGTATATATTATAATATATTGTCTCTGTCAATTAAATAGTAATTTTTTTCATTATAATTTCTAAAGATATAATTTTTAAAATAGGTGTATATGGTGTAAACATTTGTGTTTAGAGTGTAGAATGATTTTGTCATTTCTCTTTATTCTTGACAAAAGAAATTGACTAAAAATTATGAGGATTGCTATTTCCCACGAAAGGCAATTCCACGAATAGCACGATGGTGTGCAAATTTACTAACACAATTTTGTTTTTAATATTAAAATGAAATACACGAAAAGCGGATTTGGTGGAAAACATGGGTGGGTAGTGCTATTCGCAGGTTTCGTGTTTTGCCATTCGTAGTAAAAAGTATTTCCCAAAAATTATACATGTTGCGAACTGGTTCCGACAAGTTTAAACGGCTCTTCAAACTTCTAGTTGTACTTCCTCCGTCCTATATTAAGTGACATAGTTAACTTTGTCACACGTATCAATGCACATTTTTGATCTTACATAACTTTACTAAACTATTAAAAAAAAATTATAAAAAATTTATTTTTTAAAAATATTCATTGAGACAAATTCAACAAAATTTTATATAATATTATTTATCTTTTTATATTAGTAAGAAAATACAGTCAAAATATGTTATAATAATGCATATTTTCAACTAGGTCTAGGACGGAAGAAGTACTAATAATTATTTTGATAAAATGAGAGATTAGAAATACACAATTCTTCATGGTATTTTGATCGCTAATGAGGTGGTTGATGAGGCAAGGAAATCTAAGAAAGATCTTTTGTTGTTCAAAGTGGATTTTGAAAAAGTGTATGATTATGTTGATTGGGGGTACCTTGATGAGGTTATGGGGAGTATGTCGTTCCTGATGGTGTGGCGAAAGTGGATTAAAGAATGTGTTGGTACTGCTATTGCCTCAGTTCTTGTGAATGGTAGTCCTACTGATGAGTTTTATCTTGAACGGGGATTACGTCAGGGTGACCCATTATCTCCTTTTTTTTTTTTATTGGCAGCAGAAGGTTTGAATGTGTTGATGCAAGCGTTGGTAGACGCAGGTTTGTTTACGGGGTATAGAGTGGGGCGCGCGACTCCAGTGGTTGTGTCTCATTTACAGTTTGCTGATGATACGCTTCTTATTGGGAATAAAAGTTGGGCTAATGTGCGGGCGCTGAGGGCTGGTCTTGTTTTGTTTGAAGCTATATCGGGTTTGAAAGTAAACTTTCATAAGAGTTCTCTGGTAGGGGTTAATATTAATGATTCGTGGTTGTCAGAAGCGGCTTCTGTGTTGGGTTGCAAAGTAGGTAAAATCTTGTTTCTCTATTTGGGGCTCTCGATTAGGGGTGATCCGCGTCGACTTTGTTTTGGGAACCTGTTGTGAATCGTATTAAATCTAGATTGTCTGGTTGACAAAGTCGGTTCCTTTCTTTCGGTGGTCGTTTGATTCTACTAAAGTTCGTCCTGACTGCTCTACCTGTCTATGCACTTTCCTTTTTCAAAGCTCCGTCGGGTATAATCTCTTCCATTGAATCTTTGTTTAATAAATTTTTTTGGGGAGGGGGTGAGGAAAAAGAAAAATATCTTGGGTTAGGTGGGATACTTTGAGTATGAGGAAGGAGTATGGAGGGTTGAGGGTTACGAGGTTGAGAGAGTTTAACATTGCTTTGTTGGGTAAATGGTGTTGGCAGTTGTTATTGGAGAGGGAAGCTTTGTGGAGAAAGGTGTTAGTGGCTAGGTATGGTGTGGCGGATGGAGGTTTGGAGGATGGGGGCCGGAGTTGTTCTTCGTGGTGGAGGGAGATAATGAGGGTTAGAGATGGGATAGGTGAGGGTGGAGAGGGATGGTTTGGGACTTGTGTTAGGAGGAGGGTGGGAGATGGTGCAGAAATGTTCCACTATGTGCCCGATTTAGGCGCCTTTTTGACTTGAATGTTCACAAATCAATCTTAGTTAGGAATATGTTCTTGTTGGGGGTGGACGTGGGTGGGGAAGCGTTGCGGTGGCGTAGGCGGTTGTGGGCTTGGGAGTAGAAGTTGGTAAAGGAGTGTAGGGCTTTATTACTAACAGTTTCTTTGCAGGAATCAGTGACAGACAGATGGCTTTGATTACCTAATCATGATGGTGGGTATTCTGTACGTGGAGTCTATGATATGCTGACATCACAAGAGCAGCCCCAGTTACACCATAATATGGAGTTAATTTGGCATAAACAGGTTCCTCTCAAAGTATCTATCCTTGCTTGGCGACTTTTGAAAGATCGGTTACCTACAAAAAATAATTTGGCAAACCGTGGCATTTTACCTTTGGAGGCGCAGTTGTGTGTTTCTGGATGTGGGAACGTTGAAGATGTTAATCATTTGTTTTTGTCTTGTGTAACTTTTAGTGCATTATGACCAATGGTGCGGGCATGGCTAGGAGTGATAGGGGTCGATTCTCAATCAACTTTTTGCTTTTAAACTACGAAGCTGTCCGGATTATGTAATCCAAAAACTATTGGGAATTTCCTGATTTTGTTTTCCAAAAGGCTATTTTGTATTTTTCTGCAGGTCGTGTGAGAAGGGCATAGGGTGGGAAAAATAATAGTCATAAATTACTTGGCCTAATATCATATTTAAGCCAACTTATAATTAGTAAATAAAGGCCATATTTTATTTAGCCTTAAAAAAAACATGGATTTAAATTGGTTGATTTTTTGACCCGACCCATACAACATAGCAATAACCCCTCCCTCTCTCAAGTTGTCTTCTCAGCTCAATACAATTTTCCTGTGAAATTCATAAAGTACAATTCTTTTCCTTTTTAACTTTCAATTCAATATTATTGATCAACTGAATTGTTCATTTTTTTTTATTGAATTAAATTAATCAATTAAATTTTAATTTTTGGATGTGATTATGTGATTTTGATTATGCAGGGATGAAATTCAAACGGTGCATGGGTTCACCAAGTGCTGATTCGTAAGTTTTCTTTGTTACTGTCATTATTTTAATTTGAAATTTTGATTTTTTTTTACCTATTTTGTGTTTCACACTTTTTGGATTTGCCCTAATTTTGTGTTTCACTGTTGAATTTGAATTCATATATACCTTTTCACTTGTAATGTTCAATTGTTGTTGAATTTCATTAGGGTTATATTTGATTTGAGTTTAAATTGCTTGTGTAGTTTTTTTTTTTTTTTTTTAAACTCGATATCCTGCTCTTGATCAGACTAATCCGAGGGGACCATCCCAGGGGATCAACCGGGAGGGTTTATTTTTTTCTTTCTATTTGAAAATTCGGTATCCGGCTCTAGATCGGACTAATCCGAGGGGCCAAATCATATTGATTTGCATTATTTTTGTGTATGAAACTTACTAGCCAAGTAATACGAGTAATGTTGAAATTAACATAATTTGGATTAAAGAACTATGTGTTTGCATGTATCTGTGGACTAGTATTTTTGAACCTGCAATATTATGAACTCTTGTTAGTTTGTTGATATTTTGGATATCTGAAATTTTCGTCGGGCTTTGAAGAACTATGTCTTTGCATGTATTTGTGGACTAAGATTTTTGAACCCTGGAATAATTATGAGTTTTGATTTTGATATTGGAGAAATAGATGTCTTGTTTGTTGTTGATATTTCAGATATCTGAAATTGTCATTGCATTTTGTCTATGAAGCTCTGAAAATGGAGGTGGCAGTGTTGGAGGTGGAGTTGTTAATGGCGGTGGAGGTGCAAGTACTCCCAGGAAGCTGACAACCATTGATGCTTTATCTTATTTGAAGGAAGTGAAAAACACGTTTCCGGATCAAAAAGAAAAATATGACATGTTCCTTCAGGTCATGAAAGATTTCAAGGCTCAAAAGTAAGTTCTTAACCTTATTTTTACGTTTGATAATGATTTTGAAATGTGGAACATTGTGCTTACAATCAAGGGATCTCGATATTTTTTGTGGTGATTGTTTCCAGGACTGACACTCATGGTGTCATAGCTGCTGTCAAGGAACTATTCAAAGGTCACAACAATTTGATTTATGGATTCAACGCTTACCTACCAAAAGGACATGAGATAAGACTTGATGAGGATGAAGCTCCTCAAAAGAAAAAGGTTGAATTTGAAGATGCTATTAGTTTCGTGGGCAAAATAAAGGTAATGTGCTTTTTTCAGTTACTAAGTGAGTTTACTGATATAGTTAATTTCTAGCTGTAATTGGTAGATTTGTTTTCTACAGAACCGATTCCAAAATGAAGAGCATGTTTACAAATCATTCTTGGACATTTTGAATATGTATCGCGAAGAACACAAGACTATCACTGAGGTTTACAGTGAGGTAATATGGTTGTCCTATATACTTTCATCACTTTGTTGTCATTTTTCAAATATTCTTATAAAAAACGTTTTGGTTGAAATGTTTACTCTTTTTATTTTAACTTCTTTTCATAAAAATCTCTAGGTTGCTACCCTTTTTAAGGACCATAATGATTTGCTCGAGGAGTTCACTAGATTCTTACCAGATAATTCGCTAGAACCTTCCACTCAACATGCTCCATTTGGTCATCGTGATCTGAGTGTTGAACATCCTGATGTGGATGACGAGGAACCAATGAACATGCACAAGGAGCAAAGGAAACGTGAGATCAGGGATATAAGGAAACATGATTTGAACTCACTACGCTCTCCTAACAAAAAGAAATCTGTTAAGAAGGCTGAAGCTAATGGATTGTCTTCTGACTTAGCTTCTCATGACGATAAAGATGCGTTAAAGAGTAAGCTATCATATTATGCTTTGAATGAATATTATACTTGAACATGTGATCTATATTTCTTACATTTTAGGTTCTTACTGTTATTTTAGTTTGCGTGTAAACCATCACGTTTTCAATATGCTGTAGATTTTTATCTAGTTCTATGTCATAAAGTAGTATGATTATCGGCCCTTGTGCCAACACGTAAAAAATTAAGAAGAGGAATTGAAACTATAATTACTTTTCTATATTCTCAAACACTCAAATTGTAGATACAGAGAGATTGAATCTGAATTTTATTCTCTAGAACTCAATAGTGATTTGTGATTATAAAGCGGGTATTTATAGTGAATGTATCTTAACTGATTTGAACTCAATCGTTAATACACAATACTTGTATCACAAATAACTTTTGACTTACAGAATGTGGAATACAGATTCATTCTTTGTTTTCAGTTTCTATCACAGTTGAAGAAGCTCGTTTAACAGGAGAACTATAGGGGAGGATTAGCGTATGTAGTCAACTGTCATAAAACTATCGAATTTGACTAAACTATTTCTATTGCCGTTATAACATTTTTCCTTTTTGGAGTTATTAGATGCATAAAATTTACTATTAGGACCACTATTGAATGTTGATTTTATATTTGAAGTTAAAAACGTATGCATGATTAAATGTAGCCATTTCGAGTTCTTGAAGTTTCTTTATTAGTATTTCTCTGTCCTGTTGGCATCTTTCTTGATTTTTAGCTTTCTGCTTTTATTTGAGATAATATTGACCTAGAATAATTTTCTAAATTTTGTTATTTATTTAATTTCCGTATTCATGTCAGTCATGTATAGTCAAGCATTAAGTTTATGTGCGAAAGTTAAGGAGAGATTGAGCAGCGCTGAGGACTACCAAACATTCTTGAAGTGCCTTCATAATTTTAGCAATGGAATAATAAAAAAGAATGAGTTACAAAATATGGTATGTGCTTCCTTTTCGTGTATCCTTGCTGACTTTGGATCGTCAATGTTATGAAAATTAGTTGGTACTAGACAACTTGAAAAGAAAAATTAAAGAAAGATTCACAATGTTTCTACTTGATATTTTGACCTATGGTATATGCTACTTTGGACAAATTATTTAATATGTATTTACGTAGCATTAACCGGAAAGAATAAGATTGGAGCTTGCATATAGTGTACAAAAGTTTTCAGGGTCACAAAAAACTGTTAAACTTGGAACTTCTGATCTAGTCTCACATTTTTTGCTGCATTATCCAAAGATTCGCAGATTGTTATTTGAAATTTGCATCTTTGATGTAATTATACATATTTAGTTTATGCTACAATAGATTTCATGTAGTTTCCTTTCTGGTTTTTATTACTACTCTCTTCCAAGTGAAACTTTAGTTTAAAATTATGCTGCGACTATGAAGGATTTTCAATAGTATTCCAACTTGGCGGTTTCACTATCTCGGAAGCATTACCTTGTGAGTTCTATTGCGGTCTAGTTTAATTCATATACTTTTGAAATATATATTTCAGGTGACTGATTTACTTGGAAAGCATTCTGATCTCATGAGCGAATTCAATGATTATTTGGAGCGTTGTGAAAATACTGGTAATTGTTTTGCAACTCTTTTGTTTATTCCTGTTATCGTATTTTCTCATATCTTGATGTTTCATTCTGCCTATTTGTTTTTGCAGACGGGTTCCTTGCTGGTGTCGCGAGTGAAAGTATGTTGACATACCATATATATCATTGCAATTTTTTACTTAGGAGTCGTTCAAATGATGATGTTGAATTAGCTGTGTAATTTACATTTTCTTTTTCATCCAAGTTTGGTTGATTTTATTGTTTCGAATATATTGATTTCAGAGCCACTCGATACTGACGGTCATTTATCGGAATCAACCAAGTTGGAGGACGACGAAGACAAAGAACACAAGCATGAGATGGAAGTATCTGAAGAGAGAGAAACATACAGGGAAAAATACATGGGAAAATCCATTCAAGAACTTGACCTTAGCGTCGGCAAACGTTGTTCTCTGGGCTACCAGCTTCTACCTACTGATGACAGGTAAAACTTGCGTTATCGGCTTCAATCAACTGTCCTACCTACTGATGAAATGTGTTGACATGCATTTAGGTTTGTGATAACATTGTTATTTCTGATGTAGGCTGGACATTTGTATACACATTGTGCGCGGTGACAAGTCTGATGTCAGAGGTTGCAGCGGTCGTAGCCAGCAATCACATTGGAGGCAGCGCGCATGGATTGGTCTTCTAATTATTATCAATTTATTTTTGTTTTATTTTAATTTTTTGAACAAGTATTAGAGAGTTTAGTTTATTTTAAGATATAAGGGATTTTAGTAAATTAATAACTTAAATGATATAATGATGTGGAAATTAAGTAGACATCTATAAACTTTGGTCGACATGTCGTTGTCCGGTCCACATCAACCTTGATTAGCTGTTGATTACAACTGTTTTAGTTTTTTTTTTTAATTTAATTTCTATTTAAAAATTATTAAATAGTTTAAGAATCTTGAGATTAATTTAACATTCTTATTGCATGGCCATCCTAAAAGAAATAGATAGATAATACTTAAGGTTGCACAATAAAGAAAAGATGGGAATGAGCTCTTATTTGAAGACTTTGTTACCAATCACTTCCTACATAAGCACTTTTTTCCATACTTAGGTCATGGCTAGCTTCAAAATATATATTGAAATCTAGTGAAATCTCTTAAGAAGTAGCTTCAATCCTCAAGGACTTATGACATAAGCACTTATATTACTATCTATTAGTATACTATTTTGATTGTGTGGATAAATAACTTAATTAAACGTTTATTATATATAAGTGTTTATGTATAAGTTATTTCTATAAATTTGTTTTAGAAGCTATTCTATTATGTGGAGAACTTGTCAAAAAATGTCTCAAACAATATTATGAATGTTTATGTCAGTAGGTAAGCTCAACTAACTTATCAGATGCTCATAAGTTGTTTTCAACTTAAGAATAAGTACCTAATTAAACTCTCTCAAATAGCTTATTGAATGAGCTCATATTTAAATTGTTTAACCCAAACACGTCCTTTTTGCCATAAGTAGGCCAGGTACATTATCAATTATGCTGCATACATCTCATTGTCAAAGCTACTTTTAAGAGCTAATAGAGATATATTTGGAGGAGCCACATGTCAATGTTACCTTTTTCTTGTTGATTTTGACATTTTTATTTTTTAAATAGGACTTGATTTTGACATGGAACTAAGAAAGAATATGAGATTTCTGTCATAAGAAGAAACTTATTAATGTGATTAGTTAGTTTTTCAGTTCTAATGGACTACATAGCTTCTTAATAACATGTCAATTTTTGTAGAAATCATGTCCCCGGAAAATATATGTATAAAAAAAATAGTCTTTTTTTTTTGTGGTCGGGGTTTGAACCTTTATTTTTTTTTTGACAAACGAACCTTTATTTTATTGATGATAGTTGAAATTACTACAACTCACGCAAACATTTTATCGAGATTGGGCCCCACAAAATGTTGTTCCTTCATCAACGAACGATTATTAACAGTTTTCTTGCAAAATCTTCTCCTTTTCATGTGACACACTAGCGGACGCAATCAAAAAAGTTGATGTTGGAGTTGCTCTAAGAGAGCTTGAATTTAGTTGATGTTAGAGCTTGAAATGTTGTTCAAATTTCAATGTTTAATGACCTACAATGTTTTGTATTTGAATATTTATTGTTAAGAAAACTTAAAGAAAACCAACGCACTGTTATTACACCTTGGCGGATTCCAACAATTTTCTTTGCGAAATTCTCTCTTTTTCATGTGACATGCTTGCAGACGCAACCAAAAAAGTTATAGTTGGAGTTGATCGAAGAGAGCTTGAATTTAGTGGAAAAGATTTGTCGTCGTTGACAACGTGATGAACTATTGTTCAAATTTCAATGTATAAAAATTTCAATATGTTATATTTGAATATTTACCGTTAAAAAAAACTTATAGGAAACCAATAAAGGAAAATCCTACCCTAAAATGGTCTACTACTGTCCCAATCCAAAACAGCATAGGCTAAATCTTGTCTTTTAGTTTTCTTTGAAGATAGATTGTCATGTACACAGCCAAGTCAATCTATCAAAAGCAAAGAAGTTGAGTTTCTCATTGGTAGAAATGTATCCCAAAATCATTCTCACGAGGAAACAATCTATGTTGGACAATCCTTAAATAAAGGGAAGACCAAGATGGAGATGATGTTTGTTGAATAAACATTTTAAAGCATGTGTAGATACGTTAATTTTAAGTTGATACGTTTTACTATGATGTTTTTTATGTGTTTGTATTGCGGAAATTATATAAGATATTTTTTTTTGGTGCACAAGAGGGTCTAAACCGGAAGGAAAAGAAAACTAAGTAACAATTAAACGAGGAGTATTCCTTTTACATTATTACTAATCAGCTTGTAGAGTTTGGTCGGACAAATATTAAATTCTTGCAATCCACTACTAGAAGCACAATCAAGAATGACTAATGCTTTTGCACACTTGTTAGCCCCTTCGTACGAGTGACAAACTCGCACATTTCAATACATCTTCAATATGTGATCTTATAACATTAATCTCTATTTAAATTTTATTCTATTTTTCATCCTCAACGTTTTTTCACGTTTGTAGGTTTGGTCTCTGCTATCAAATTGTTGATGACTGGACAGACCGAGATGCCATTTAGACGAGCCACGTGAATGCCACTTAGACTCATTTAATGGCGTGGCATGCCAAGTGTTAAAAATATCAATTAAATAAATTCACTTGAGTTGGTCTGGTGATGTTGACTTGAGATCTTGAAGTGTGTTTCTCTCCGGTGTCAATTTAAGTGTGCTAATTTAATTTCTTAAAAAACATCATTTAAATTAAATATCTAAAATTAAAAATTATCTTTTGGTGGTGGTCGGGGTTTGAACCCCGTACCTTGCATATATTATGATGCATTGTCCATACAATCTGAGTTAAGCTCACGAGAACAATTAAAAATTATCTAAATTAAATAAAAACATTATTCAATAAAAAAATAAAAATTCCTTTTAAAAAAACAAAAAAAAATAAAAAAGCAAAATTGAAATAAAATACTTTTAAATGGCTGCCCAGAAATTCATCATCATTTCCAAACACCTCTACTCATCACCTCCAACAATCATCAATCATCCTCATACTGTGCTGTGTTTTTGTGTCCCATTTATTTTCTTCTAGTATAGAGAATTTTTTGAAATAAGTCTCATGCAATCTTAGAAGTGTTTATGTTACCCAAAAATAATAATTTATCAAATTCTCACAAGTACTTAATAAAACCCTCCCTCAAAATAGCTTATTGAATAAGCTCATTTTCTACGAAGCACGGACACTTACGACATTAAATGTGTCCTGTTTTTTGACACATGTCAGTTTGTGACACAGATACGACAGCCGTGCATCACGCATTAAGAAAAAACTTTTTTTTTTTCTTTTTTTATACACTTTTACACTTTTTGGATATTTCTATAAGGCTTAAAGATGGACTATTGATTAATGATGCTGATATTTAAATTGTTTAACCCTAACTTGTTATTATTGTCATTGGATATTTCTATCGAGCTATGAAATACGGACACTCATTGGATTAGGTGTGCTCCGGTGTCAGACACATGTTGATGTCTAACACGGGAAAAACACATGATTTTATTGAACTATATGATTTTATCAAATTATTATCGATATCGACATATCATTATTGTGTCCGTATCTATATCCGTGTTTCTGTAACGATGCTCATATTTAAATTGTTTAACCCAAACTTGTTTTTATTGCCATGAATAGACCAGGCATCAATTATGCTACATGCATCTCATTGTCAAAGCTGCTTTTAAGAGCTTATAGATATATTTTAAGAATTGCATGTCAATGTTACCTTTTTCATGCTGATTTTGACATGGAACTAAGAATAAGAGCTTTCAGGGACAGGATTTAGGAAGATCTGGAGGTACAAATGGGCCACCATCCAAGCCCAAATAATTAAATAGGTTGGCCCATAATCTTGGCCCAACATCATGACCAATTCTACTAATTAATTTGATTAGTTAATTTTCAATTCTAATTACATAGTTTGCTGGTCTTCTCAAATTACAAAATTAGATAATCTTATCAAGGCCAGTCCCAAATTTGGGTAAAAGGAGAAGGTTGTGTTAGACATTGACAGTCAACGTAAAACTTTGTGGAATTTCTATGACATGGATCAAGTACGAAGTAGTGTGAATGTCAAGTTGTTGCCCAGAAGCAACACATTGTATAGCTCGAGTACAATGTCAAATGAGCAAGGGATGTTACATCACCGCCAGAATGCAGTGAGAAATAAGCCGACCCTACTTAGTGAGGATAAAACTTGGTTGTTGTTTGTTGGTCTTCTCAAAAAGTATAGAGCTTGTTGGTAACATGTCAATGTGTGTAGAAATCGTGTGCCTAGCAAATGTATGTACAAAAAAAATCAACATTGAGTGTAGAGTGATACAAAGTGTTCTTCAATATGGTTTGAGATTCTATAGTTAATACATCAGTACATATGTACTATATTATACAATTATTATTGTGTATGTTTGGTTATTGCTAGGAAATTCTAACAAGAACATGTCAAACTAAAGTTTATCTTAGATCAAAATAACGACTTCATCATCTCTTGACTTTTGCTAGTTGCTATATAATTTAAAAAAAAAAAAAAAGTATCTTTGATAAATAACTACTCCAAAATGAACAATGGATAAGAACCGGTGATGAAAGCAAGGAAAATGGTCTTATACATGTGAAAGGAATTTCAAAAAATATACTCCAATGTAGTAACAAATACAACTTTTTTTTTATGATCCTTAAAAAAAAAACTTATTCGTTTTTTGAACAACCAAGAGTGATCCAAGAAGAAGTGTTAATGTTAGTGAAAAAAAATTGGATGAATTGAAGGGACTACTATCCCAAGTAATAGAGCGCAAAAGAAAGTCTGTGATGATCATAACTATTTGGACACAATATACGAAAATATTTACAATTTTTTAAAAAAGATAAAAAAGAGAAAATAATTAAGCAATGTGTATTTAGAAAATAATTAAATAATATTTATTTTGATACATGTATGTTTAAATACTATGCCAAAATCATCGTGACTATAAGTATTTGACTATTCTTTAAAAAAAAAAAAAAAAAAAAACTATTTGACTATTTTCCAAACAAACACTAATGCCAAAAAGTGGCATCAAGGAAAAGAGGGACAGACACAACACTTGGGTGACATTGTGGTTGGTGACATTGGCCAACCACAATGTCACATGTGGCTTTCTTCTTTTTCTTTCACAAATTTTTTTGTTGTTTTACACACTTGTAACATTGTGGTTGGTAATGTCACCAATGTCACCAACCACAATGTCACCCAAGTATTATCCCTCAAAAGGTGAGACTATAGCCACTATTGAGCCCTAGGCTAATACACCTTGCAATCTCGAATTAAAAATAAAAATTGGATCTTTTATTTTACAAGTTTCTTCATATTTAAATATTAGAAATTTTAATTATTTTCACTTCATTTTCTTAATTAATATAAATTTTATATTGTAATAACTCTTATTTATACTTTTTCAAAAGAGTCTAACAATCAAACTCGCACACATAAAATGTAAAAAAGAAAGGTGTTGTGAGTTTTGTAATTGCTAACATAAATGGTTTACTATATGAATTGTACTTACGAATGATTTTTTTTTTTCCATATTAGAACAACTTTTTAGTCTTCGTGAATTTAACTCAGTTGATAGGAACAATACATACTCCCTCCATTCGTTTTCTTTTGATGTTTTAGCTCTTGACACAAGTTTTAAGAAGTAATTAAAGTATATAAACATCTGTGTGTTTTTTACTTAAATGTCTTTATTTATCATTAAATTCACATGTGATAAACCAAATGTCACAACTACTTTAATAGTTTATTGTGTTTTTCAACAAGGGTAAACTTGAGAAAACAATAATAAATTCACTAAAACATTAAGAACCAATACACTATCTTATGCAAAACCTCTCAAGAAAACTTCCAATTGGATCTCCTACGAGGTTGTGACCAATATCATCCTTTATTTTACGGGTACCATGTGAGAGATTTGGATACGATTAATCATCATGGGATTGTACAGAGGTTATTGTTTGGGAGACCATTTCTTTTGAGCATGTTTTGGTAATTTTAGGACATTTTTTGAAGACCAACGAGTGTTTTGTGTTGCTTAATGTTTATGCCCCATGTAAGGTATCCAGACAGCAGGTGCTTTGGGATAATATTTCTCTGAGGTTGACTGCATTCGACGGTCAGAATATATGTGTTTGTGGTGACTTTAATGTGGTCCGCTGTGTGGAGGAACGGCGTAGTGTGGGAATGGTTTGTAGGCAGTCAAGGATTACTAATTTTAATCAGCTTATTGATGGTAATTTTTTGCTGGATCTCCCTCTCCGTGGTCGTAGCTTCATTTGGTACCGCGACGATATAAGGTCTATGAGTCGTATCAATCAGTTTTTGCTTTCTGAAAGCTGGTGTGTGACTTGGCCTAATTGTGTTCAGTCGGCTTCGACTAGGGGAGTGTCGGATCATTTCCCTTTACAGTTGTTTATTGATGAGGAAAATTGGGGGCCGAAACCGCTTTGTATGCTAAAGTGTTGGGAAAAATTTTCGAATTACAAAACTTTTGTCCGTGACCAATGGAACTCTTTCCTTGTGGATAGATGGGGTGGTTATGTGCGGAAGGAAAAATTTAAGTTAGTTAAAATAGCGATAAAAGGTTGGCATCAGCTTCATTCTCAAAATTTACCAGCAAAAATTTTGTCTATGAAGGATAAAATTACAGCTTTTGATATGAAAGGAGAGTCTGCAGTTTTAGATGATGAGGAGGTTGAGGAGCTTCATGGGTTATATGAGGAGTTGTTCTCTTTATCTCGGATAAATAATAGTATTTGTTGGCAACAGTCGAGGGCATAATGGCTTGGTGAAGGGGATGCCAATTCAAAATTCTTTCATGCAATTATGTCTAATAGGAGGAGAAGGAATGTGGTGTCGTGCTTTCTAAGGAATGGGGTGTTGGTGGAAGGGGTTGAAAATGTGTGTAATGCTGTTTATATTCATTTTTCCTCCCATTTTCAAGCACGCTTGGTGGAGCGCCCTAGTATGGCTGGCCTCCAATTTCACTCTTTGTCTTATGGTGAGGGGGTCAGCTTGGTGAAGCCGTTCTCGGTAGAGGAAGTGAAGGCAACGGTGTGGGATTGCGATAATTATAAATGTCCGGGACCTGATGGTATATCCTTTGGTTTCATTAAAGATTTTTTGGAAATTTTGAAGGAAGATGTGATGTCTTTTCTTGTGGAATTCCATATGAACGGTAGGCTGGCCAAAGGGATAAATAGCACCTTCATTGCTCTTATCCCTAAGGTTGATAGCCTACAAAGGTTGAATGATTTCAGACCCATTTATTTGGTGGGAAGTAGTATGTACAAGATTTTATCGAAAGTCATTTCTAATAGACTTCGTTCGATTATTGGATTAGTTATATCAGACTCTCAGTCAGCGTTCATTAAAGGTCGTCAGATTCTGGAAGGCATTCTAGTTGCTAATGAAATTGTTGATGAAGCTCGTCAGTGCAATAAGGAGATTTTACTTTTCAAGGTTGATTTTGAGAAAGCTTATGATTCGATAGATTGGGCCTATCTGGATGAGATTATGATTTTGATGGGGTTCCCGACTCTTTGGCGGAAGTGGATTAAAGAATGCATCATAACAACAACTACATCTCTTTTGGTTAATGGGTCTCCTACGGCAGAGTTTCCATTGGAGAGGGGGTTGAGGCAAGGTGATCTTTTGTCCCCTTTCTTGTTCCTTTTGGCCGTAGAGGGATTCCATGTGTTGATGGAGTTGTTTTCTGCTAATAATCTTTTTACAGGCTATCAGATGGGGAGAGGTGATTCAATAGTTGTTTCTCACTTGCAATTCGCGGATGATACTCTAATTTTGGGTGAGAAGTCTTGGGTCAATGTCAAGGGTATGTGTGCTGCTTTTATTCCTTTTGAATCTTTGTCTGGGTTGAAGGTGACTTTTTCAAAAAGTCAGTTGGTTGGTGTAAATGTTGAGAGGTCGTGGTTATTAGAGGCGGCTAAGGTATTGAACTGTAGGGTTGATGCTCTTCCTTTTGTGTATTTGGGGTTGCCTATTTGTGGAAACGCGAGACGTCTGTCTTTTTGGGTGCCTGTAATTGATCGCATTAAGTCTAGGCTGTCGGAGTGGAAATCTAAACATTTATCATTAGGTGGTCGTCTAGTTTTGCTGAAGTCTGTCCTGTCATCTCTGCCTGTTTATGCTCTTTCTTTCTTCAAGGCCCCGACATGTATTGTCTCCTCTATTGAATCTATTTTAAATTGTTTTTTTTTTTTGGAGTGAGGACCACATGAAGATAACATGGGTTGACTGAAATTTTGTTTGTTTAAGTAAGGAGGTTGGTGGTTTGGGGATAAGGAGAATTAGAGAATTTAATAATGCTCTATTAGGAAAGTGGTGTTGGAGGTTGTTGATAGATAAGGATAGTTTGTGGTTTAGGGTGTTGTCGGTCCAGTATGGTATGGAGGGCGGCCATGTGTTAGATGGATGAAGGTCATGTAGCTTCCTCTTGGTGGCGTGATATTGCAACCTTTCGTAGGAAGGAGTGGTTTCGTGATCATGTTAGTCGTGTGGTGGGAGATGGGAAGTTAACTATGTTTTGATTGCATGACCGATTTGGCTCATTAAACCCCCGGTTTGCCGATTCTAACCGAGTTTGTCCGATTCATGCCGGTTCACACCAGTTTGACTGCATGACCGATCCAACATGCCAACCGAACTGGTTTCCCCTCCGGTTCATGGTCAGATTCGACTGGTCGGTCCGGTTTTCAAAACTATGCTCTCAATTTATCGTCAAATTATGAAAGAGATACTCAAATAAAAGAGACTATTACTTTTCCCACCCTATGGCCTTCTCCCGCGCCCTGTAAAATTTTCAAAAATGTCTTTGTGCATTCCGGATTTTAAAATCCGGATTCATGTTTACTATTTCGGATTTTATAATCCGGACAATTCTTATGTGTATAATCATCCATTACACTCTCTCACATTTCAGCAGTTTTGAGTTTTGCTTTTAAAAATAACAAAAAACTAAGTAAAAAAAATGCTAAGAATGTATCAAATAAAATCATAAAAATAGCACCAAAAAAAATTCTAAAAATCAAATAAAATTATTGCAAATTTTTTCGGATTTTTCTGAGAATATGAAAAATTTTAAAAAATGAAAAATGAGTCTAAACGATTGAATTTTGGATTTTGAGGGGCGGAGTCCCGTAAGAAGTCACTTCTATGAGAGTCATGGTCCTTGAATTTTTTCTGATTTTCTGGGCAAGTTTCGGAGCAATCCGATCAAGTAGTCCGAAAACTCGGTTTTTAACTACGAATAGGTAACAATGACCCAAAACAGAAGGATGAGAGTTAGGAAGATTAATATTGTCCCTAAAATGACTATCCATGTTACAAACATGTTCAGAATTTGTGCGGATAGAGTTCGGATTATATAATCCGAACTGTTTTACCTTGAAAAAGGGTGTTTAGGGGGTTTCCAGATTATGTAATCCGAGGGTAATTTTGAAAAAAATAGGGCGTGCGAGGAAAGACATAGGGTGGAAAAAGTAATGCTCAGTAAAAGATCAACGAGATCTATTAACATGTCCACTTAAAATGACTCATAGTAAAGACATGCAATTTTTTTTTTACGATGAATGTTATCAACACTCTTTTTTTAACATTGATTCTCTTATCATATGAAACTCATTTAAACTCTCCATTTAGAAATGAATCTCATATAAAATGGTTGACCCACACAAGTTTCACCCAATAACAAAGGCTTAATAGCAGTTTTTGCTCCCATACCAATTTTGATCAAGTCAGTGCACACGTGAACGCCACATGTGTAATAAATAAACAAATTACACATGTGGCGTCCACGTCAGCTTTGACTTGGTCAAAATATCCATGGGATGCCAAAACTGCAAAAAAGACAATACTTATGGGACAATTTTGTATTTTATTTTGTTAGGGGTCAAAATCGCAACTTTTTAAAACATAGGGGACCAAAACTACTATTAAGCCAATAACAAATTAAGTTTTAATAAGTTTTAAAAACAGTGTTAAAAAGATATTGTTTCTATCATTTCTCTTTTTCCAAATATCTATCTACATTTTAATGTACATTTATGAAAGACAAACACAGATAGAAAATTAATGAAATTCAACAATGGCATCTGCATATTAAAATGATTTAAATATATTTTTAGTCCTTATAAGATTACAAGTTTTTAAGTTTAATCCTTACAAGTTTTTTTATTCACTGTTGGTCCCGATTTGCAGTTTATCAATATTATTTTAGAGGATGAGAGGTATTCATTTTTTGTAAATTTTTTTAAAATAGGGATCATTCTTACAAACTATAATATTGTGGAGGACTAAGATTTTGCTATTTCTATTGCGCTAACATATATGATTATGTTATTATGTTTGTTTGTATAATTTTGATTAAAAATTTTAAAATTTTAAATATTATAGAAATTATTTCTAAACTCAACATATTTTAGTTTGCCTGCATATAAAATTAAGGTAAAATAATGATTATTTATTGTTTATTCTAATAGTAATTAGTAACATCATAACATAAATATGTGTGTTGTGTAAAAGAAACATCGTAAATAAATGCTATGATTGCGATAAAAGAATATCTTTAAAAACTATATTTTCCGTAAAGTCTCCATCTTCTCCTTCTATTTTCCATTCTTTAATGAGAACTTTAGTTGAATTTTGAGAAACTCCACTTGATAAAGCTACATATAACTGACCAAGACTGAAAACATGTCGTGGAAGATAGATTCCGACATTGGAAATGGTCTGCCCTTGTGACTTATTTATGGTAATAGCAAAAGTTAGTCTAACGGAAAACTATTTTCTACTAAGCAAAAAGGGAAGTCATTAACTCACATTTGTTTTTAATTTAATTATGGCAAGAATGCTCTTTTTCCAGCATTGCTTCCTGCTAGGATATCCATATTCAACATATTCTTAAATAAACAACGACATAACAATCGTGTTCCATTACACATGCCATATCTAGGATCTATGTTTCACAACAACATCAAAGGTGCACCTTTTTTTACCTTTAAAAAATATGGTGGGATACTTCCTTCAGCAGTTGAGTTTAGGAATTTCTGTTGATATAAGTTATGAGAATCCCTTCAACATTATTATTTTTTGCTCACGATTGTTACTAATCTTTTTTTTAGAGGATTTAAAGTCTAATCTTTAACATTATATTTTGCACACGTTTGTTACTAATCTTTTTATCAGAAGATTTAAAGTCCAATATTTAACATTATTTTTTGCTCACGATTGTTACTAATTATTTTTTTTTAGAGGATTTAAAGTACAATCTTTAACATTATTTTTTTGTCACGTTTGTTACTAATTTTTTTTAGAGTATTTAAAGTCCAATCTTTAAAAATACTTTTTGCTCACGTTTGTTACTAATTTTTTTTAGAGGATTTAAAGTCCAATTTTTAACATTATTTTTTGCTAATATTTGTTACTAATATTTTTTTTAAAGGATTTAAAGTTCAATCTTTATCATTATTTTTTACTCGCGTTTGTTACTAATATTTTTTTAGAGGATTTAAAGTCCAATCTTTACCATTTTTTTGCTCATGTTTGTTACAATTGATCAAAGGCTAAGGAAAAGTAACTTATATTAATAAAATAATATGGAAATTCTGTTTTTTGTGGAAGTAATAAAATAATATGGAAATACTGTTTTTCGTGGAATGGATATGAAAATACTTGGCAATTTTTGTCGATTGTATTGAGGGGAACAAAACAGATGTACAACATCGACTGATAAAAAGTATCATGAGTTTTTGTTTTGTGCTAGTTTTTTGTGAGTTTGATCTGTGGTTAACGGAGGTAAAATAGGGTTAACGGGGACGATTAGTGACATGGATTAGTAACCCACGTGTTATTTTATAATTGGCTAAAAGTAAGAACAATTCATAAGGAATTGTGCTTAAGTTTTCTCCTTAAATTAAATTTATTCTTATCTATTTGTTACATGTATTATTTGTATTTAAAATTAAAATTAAAAATTAAAGGTATTTTGGGAAAGAAAAGTCCAACCCAAAAGTGTGCTGAAAGAGGTAGTTTTCTTTATATATAGTATAAATTAAACTTGAAAACTCATAATTTTCTAGGGACAAAAAATTTATTTAACCTTATAAAATAGATCATTTTCGTAAAATATGGACATTAATCGTTCATTTGTGTCTATTTATCATTTAAGTGAACAATAAACAAAACAAACCCGAATTCATTATATTTTTTCTAGTCGATATCTATATTATATATAAAGAGAATAATGGATTTTAGAAGATATTGGGTTAACTTTTTTGTTATTTCAATTATATTTTTAAACAAATTTTTCTATAATAATATTATATTGTTGTTGTTATTAAAAAAGATAAGAATTTTTGTTACATTATTGTTGTCATTGAAAAAGATAAATATTGTTTGTTGAGTTTGTTACATTTTAAAGTCACAAATATATCTTTACTTATAATTTTAATTTCTATAAAATATCTTTTGTAATTTACACACAAATTTCCATAAAATATTGTTGATAATCTATAGGTGTTAGCGCAATAAAAATAACGAAAATACGAGCAGTAAGTCTCCATCTTTTCGTTATTATAAAATAACAATAATCATTTAAATTTATATACAACAGAGAGAGTCAATAGTAATAATTTCGACAATTTTATCGGTTGAGATAAGACTAATGGGCCGGATTACTTACAAGACTAACGTAACAACAAACACAAGACACATATATAAAGCAAAACTTGTTCCTCAATTTCACTTCATTCTTCATTATTTTTTTCAAAACCTGAAATTTCGAGTTCTGAAAATTTTCATACTTTCACGTACCACCGTTTTCTCTCACACCAAAACTCTCTCTCTTTCTCTCTCTCTCTCTCTACACTGTTTCTTCAATTAAATCTCACAACGTAAGAGAGAGACACAACAACACAAACCTTAAAATCCAACAACTTGTTTTCTTTTTCTTTGATCAAAAAAATCGTTTTTTTTCCTCTCCGATCAAACCCATCTTGAAGATCTACTCAAGTTGTTGTTTTCTCAGCATAATTTTCGTGGGAAATTCATAAAGTATGATTTTTTTTTTCCTTTTCACTTTCTGGGTCATCTTCATATACACTCAATTCAATGTTATTGTTAATCAAATTGTTAATTATGTTGTTAATGTTGTTGTTGATTTAATTGATCAATTGAATTGTTAATTTTTTCATTTGATTTTGTGATTTTGATTTTGTAGGTATGAAGAGGGCTAGAGATGATATTTACTCTGCTTCTGCTTCTCAATTCAAAAGACCCTTTGGTTCATCACGTGGTGATTCGTATGTTTTTTTATCTTGATTTCATTAATATTATAATTATAATTTGAATTTGAAATTTTGATTTTGGTATTTTTTTGCCCTATTTTGTGTTAATGCGCCAATTTTGTTTTTTCAGTCTTTGGGATTAGTTTTGTGCCCTAATTTTGTGTTTCACCGTTGAATTGTTGAATTTGAATTCATATACTTATATCTATTTCACTTGTGGTGTGAAATTGCTGTTGAATTTCATTAGGGTCATGTTTGATTTGAATTTAATTTGATTTGGAATTAGTTTTGTGCCCTAATTTTGTGTTTCACAAATTTTGAATTCATATACCTATATCTATCTCACTTGTGGTGTTTAATTGTTGTTGAATTTCATTAGGTTTATGTTTCATTTGTGTTGAAATTGATTGTGGAGTTGTTGTATGATGGGATCATTGGTTAAAGTGAAAGGAATTGTTGTATGAAACTTACTAGGCAAGTAATACGAGTAATGTTGAAAATTGAAGAACTCCCTGTGTGCATGTATTTGTGGATTGAAGAATGTTATGAATTTTGATAGTGTTGTAGGTTGTGATTAGCATGTTGTAGTTGTTGATATTTAGGGTTTCTGAAATTGTGATTGCATTTTGTGTGTGAAGCTATGGTCAAGGCCCCGGAGGTGGCGGTGGCGGTGGTGGAGGTGGAGTTAACGGAGGAGGAGGAGGAGGTGGGGGAGCAACTACCTCCCAGAAATTGACAACCAATGATGCTTTATCCTATTTGAAGGAAGTGAAAAACATGTTTCAGGATCAAAAAGAAAAATATGACATGTTCCTCGAGGTCATGAAAGATTTCAAGGCTCAAAAGTATGTTCTTAAACATTTGTACGTTTTGTTATGATTTTGAATGACAGAACATTGTGCCTAAACAATCAAGGGATCTTAATATTATTTATTTTTGGCTGTTTCCAGGACTGACACTACTGGTGTCATAGCAAGGGTTAAGGAACTATTCAAAGGTCACAACCATTTGATTTTTGGATTTAACACTTTCCTGCCAAAGGGGTATGAAATAACACTTGATGAGGATGAGGACGAAGCTCCTCCGAAGAAAACAGTTGAATTTGAAGAAGCTATTAGTTTTGTGAACAAGATTAAGGTAATGTACTTTTTTTTTCCTTCTTCCATTCAAGTTACTGAGTTAGTTTACTGGTATAATTGGTTCGTAGCTTTAATTGGTTGGTTTTTCTGCCACAGAAACGTTTCCAAAATGATGAACATGTTTACAAATCATTTTTGGACATTTTGAATATGTATCGCAAAGAGCACAAGACCATCACTGAGGTTTATAGTGAGGTAATAGCTTTGTCCTATCACTTTGCTTTCTTTTTTCTTATTTTTTTGTTTAAAAAAATTGGCTGAAATGTTTACTTCTTTTAAATAAAAAACTCTAGGTTGCTACCCTTTTTAAGTCGCATGGAGATTTGCTCGATGAGTTCACTAGATTCTTACCAGATAATTCTTCAGCACCTTCCACACAGCATGCTCCATTTGGTCGAAATTCAATGCAGCGCCTCAATGAGCGGAGTTCTATGGCACCCATGATGCGGCAAATGCAAGTAGATAAGGTAGTAAGAGCCTTCCTCTTCATAACGATTTTTGTACTTTTTGAAAGAAAAGAACATTGTCATAAAAACTTACTTTTACAGCAACGATATCGGCGAGACCGATTTTCTTCTCATGATCGTGATATAAGTGTTGAACGTCCTGATCTGGATGATGACAAAACAATGATGAACTTTCACAAGGAGCAGAGGAAGCGTGAGAGCAGGGATAGAAGGATGCGCGATCACGATGATAGAGAACATGATCTTGATAACAGCAGGGATTTGCACTCACAACGCTTTCCTGACAAAAAGAAATCTGTTAAGAAGACTGAAGCTTATGACTTTGCTGCTCATGATGATAAAGATGGAATGAAGCGTAAGATATCATACTATGCTTTGGATTATTACATTGCCTGGATACGTGGTCTATATTTATTACATTTTTGGTCCTTACTGTTATTTTAGTTTTCCAATGAACCATCATGTTTTCAATATGCTGTAGATTTCTCAATACTTGTGTTATAAAATATAATGGTTATTGGCACTAGTGTCACAGCCTAAAAAAATTAAGAAGAGGAAATGAAACTATAATTACTTTTCTATATTATCAAACACTCAAATTTTACATACAGAGAGATTGAATCTGAATTCTAAAATATGCGTGGACGTAGATCAATTGTTATAAAACTATCAAATTTGACTCCACTATTTCTTCTTATTTGTTTGGATACAAGACTCCACTATTTATATTACTGCCATATCACTTTTTCTTTCTTTACAAGTTGTTAGATGCATAGAACTTACTATTAGGACCATAACAATTGTTGAATGATGCAGTCCCATGTTTGGAGTTAAAAAAATGAACATATGCATGATTAAATTTAGCCATGTCGAGTTCTTGAAAAAAAAAAATTTAGTATTTGTTTGTCCTGTTAGCATCTTTCTTGATTGTATTTGAGACAATATTGACCTATATAATTTTCTATGTTTTGTTACTTATTTATTTAATTTTTGTATTTGTAGCAGTCATGTATAGTCAAGCAATCAGTTTCTGCGATAAAGTTAAGGAGAAGTTGAGCAGCGCTGAGGACTACCAAACATTCTTGAAGTGCCTTAATATTTTTGGCAACGGAATTATAAAAAAGAATGATTTACAAAATTTGGTATGTGCTTCATTTTTGTTTTGGATCGTTATTTCATCTTGCTCCCTTTAGATCTCTAGGACTTTTATAAAGTTTCATTAGTTGACGTATGAAAATTAGTTGGTGAAGATTATTTACTACTCAAATGATCTGACTTATGGTATATGCTACTTTGGACAACTTATTTAGTACGAAAAGAAAATGATAGGAGCTTGCATAGATTGTATGAAAAGTTTAGGATCCCAGAAAACTGCCAGTCTCATGTTTATAGCAAGTGTCTGAGATTGTAATCTAACATTACATTTTTTTATATAATTATACATATTTAGATTGGATGTATATGGTTGTGTAAGTTCCCAACCCTAGTTTTTGGATTGTCATTCTGGTTTGTGCTTGGGATGTTTGAATAACTTTCAGCCACTAACAAAAGATGTTACTTCTCTCTTCTAAGTAAAACTTACATATAAAATTATGCAACGAGTTCGAAAGAATTGCAACAGTATTCCAATTTATCATTTTCACTATCTCATAAGCATTACCTTGTGAGTTCTATTGACTCCAGACAATTTATATCCTTTTGAAATGTATGTTTCAGGTGACCGATTTACTTGGAAAGCATTCTGATCTCATGAGCGAATTCAATGATTTCTTAGAGCGTTGTGAAAATATTGGTAATTACTTTTCAACTCTTCTGTTTGTTGTTGTCGCTGTTATTGTATTTTCTCATGCCTTGAGGTTTTTTTGTGCCTATTTGTTTTTGCAGACGGGTTCCTTGCTGGTGTCATGAGTAAAAGTATGTTTATGCCTGTATCAGCTTTCCTCCTAATGCTTATATCATTACAATTTTTTACTTCATTTAAGGAGTCATTCAAATGATGATGTTGAAATAGCTGAATAATTAATTTTTTTTTTTTTTTCATTCATTTGATTAATTTTATGGTTGGAATTATATTGATTTTAGAGCCACTTGCTGGTGATGGTCATTTATCTCGATCATCCAAGTTGGAGGACAAAGAACATAGGCGTGAGACGGATGGAGGTAAAGAGAAGGAAAGATACAAGGAGAAGTACATGGGAAAATCCATTCAAGAACTTGACCTTAGCGACTGCAAACGTTGTTCTCCGAGCTACCGGCTTCTACCGGCCGATGTACGTAACTTTCAAATCGATTACTTTTCTTGTTGGTTTTGTCAAATGCACTGTTCTTGTGAATTTCCTTCACACCTTTTGTGTTTTTGCAGTATCCAATTCCTACTGCTAGTCAGCGATCTGAGCTTGGTGCACATGTACTGAATGATCACTGGGTATCTGTGACTTCCGGAAGTGAGGATTACTCTTTCAAACATATGCGCAGGAATCAATACGAAGAAAGCTTATTCAGATGTGAAGATGACAGGTAAAAAGTGTTCTGTTTTGTGGCTCCTGAATGCAATGTTCATTTCGTAGTCATTGGTTTGTCTTAAGATGAAATGTATCGACACTGTTGGCATTTAGAGGTGATGACATTGTTATTTCCGATGTAGGTTTGAGCTGGACATGTTATTAGAGTCTGTGAGTTCCGCTGCTAAACGAGCTGACGAGTTATATAACAGCATTGTTGAAAATAAGATTAGTGTGGAGAGTCTAAGCCGTATTGAAGATCACTTCACTGGTATGTGTCAAAATAATCTCATTCTAAAGTGTTTTTCACTGTAACCTTATTTTTCTACTTTTTTATAGTATGAATTAATTTTTATCTGATATACATGTTTATACAGTTCTGAATCTAAGGTGCATTGAACGCCTATATGGTGACCATGGTCTTGATGTCTTAGACATACTGCGTAAGAACCCAACTCATGCTCTGCCTGTAATATTGACTCGATTGAAGCAGAAACAAGAGGAGTGGAATAGGTGTCGTTCAGATTTCAATAAAGTTTGGGCTGACATTTATTCTAAAAATCACTACAAATCACTTGATCATCGTAGCTTCTATTTCAAGCAACAAGATTCAAAGAACTTGAGCACAAAATGTAAGTCAATCTTAAATAATAATGACTGAATTGCATTGTATAGTGTACTAATTTGGTTGCGAGTTTAGTGGTATATCATCTTAATCTGTTGCAATATTTCATGTTTGGCAATATACAGCTTTGGTGACTGAGATCAAAGAAATTAAAGAGAAGCAGCAGAAAGAGGATGACATCGTTCAGACTATTGCTGCAGGAGCTAAACATCCTCTCATTCCACATTTTGAGTTTGACTTTTCTGATGCTGAAATTCACGAGGACCTGTATAAACTTGTTCGTTATTCATGTGAGGAAGTATTCCAAAGTAAAGAGTTATTCAATAAAATTATGAGGCTCTGGAGTACCTTCTTGGAACCGATGCTTGGTGTAACTTCCCAATCTCATGAGACGGAAAGGGCCGAGGACAGGAAAGTAGGACATAACGCTCGAAGTTCTGTTGCACCTAACGTAGGAGGTGATGGAAGCCCTAACAGAGAGTCGAATTCAAGGCTACCAAAATCTGACAAGAATGAAGTTGATGGTAGAGTAGGTGAAGTTAAAAATGGTCACCGGACTAGTGTAGCTGCCAATGATAAAGAAAATGGTTCTGTTGGTGGCGAGCTTGTTAGTAGAGATGATCATTTAATGGATAATAAAGGGCAGAAAAGTGTTGAAAGCAGTGATAAAGCCCCTGGATTTGTTAAACAGTTCTCCTCTGATGAACAAGCAGCGAGAAACTCTGCATCTGTCACAATTAGAGGCGAAAGCAGTGTGCATATGTCCCCAGGTCCGTATACAACATAGTTGTGTACCATGTGATTTTTTTTCTTTCTATTTATGTTAACTCAATTCATTTCTCTTATGTTTAATTTTATTGTTGTCAGAATACTAAATTTTGTTTATATTTCAAGGTCGCGTACTTACTCCAACCCGACCTACTGATGCTGATGTCTCTGTTGCTGTAGTCATAGCCAAGTCTCCGAGTGTTAATGTACCTTTGGTGGAGGTATGAGTTTCCATCTCTGTCCAATGTCGAGTTCCTTTTATCTAGTTTTTATACTTAAAAGATAACCTAATTTTTTAACTTAGATCTTTTTTTCTTTTAATACCGTTTGACCCAAACATAGCCTTAGTCGAAGGGTTTTATTTTTTTCATGCTTATAATGATATCGGTATGTCGGCTTATCTCTGTGTCTCAGGGCGTTGCCGCTGCACCTCCAGTACCAGTGGCCAATGGCGTGTTAGTTGAGAACAGTAAAGTTAAAAGCAATGAAGAATCTTCTGTGCCTTGCAAAGTTGAAAAAGAAGAGGGTGAGTTATCCCCGAATGCTGACTCTGAGGAGGATAACTTTGTTGCCTATGGAGATTCAAATGCACAGTCAAACCAGAATGACGATAGAAGGAAATACGAGTCTAGAAATGGGGAGGACGAGCACCGTCCAGAGGCTGGAGGTGATAATGATGCAGATGCTGATGACGAAGACAGCGAAAATGTTTCTGAAGCTGGTGAAGATGTGTCAGGAAGTGAGTCTGCTGGTGATGAATGCTCCCGGGAAGATCATGAGGAGGAAGATATGGAACATGATGATGTTGATGGTAAAGCCGAAAGTGAAGGTGAAGCAGAGGGGATGTGTGATGCTGATGCACAAACTGGAGTAGATGGCTCATCTTTACCGTTATCAGAGAGGTTCCTGTCAACTGTGAAACCTCTCACAAAGCATGTATCTGCAGTTTCATTTGTTGAAGATGTGAAGGATTCAAGGGTGTTTTACGGAAATGATGATTTCTTTGTTCTCTTTAGGCTTCATCAAGTAAGGATGATGTTGATTCCTTTTTGTTTATGTCGAAAAAATTTCCTTTGTGTTGATGTCTTGTGTATTCTTTATGAACTTGGCAGATTCTTTATGAAAGGATCTTATCTGCAAAAGAAAATTCAACAAGCGCTGAAATTAAATGGAAAACAAAAGATGCTAGTTCCACAGATCTTTACGCAAGGTACATCCTGTAATTATGTATAGGTTTAAACTATATAATCACATTAGTACTTGTACTTTTCAATTCAATCAACAAGATTTAATTTTTATCTTATTTTCCACTGTTCTTTTTTTGTTTAGATTTATGGATGCATTGTACAATTTGCTCGATGGATCCGCCGAGAATGCCAAGTTCGAAGATGAATGTCGAGCAATTCTTGGAAACCAGTCTTATGTGCTATTCACATTGGACAAGTTAATATATAAATTAATCAGACAGGTATATTGCTTTATTCATTTGTCCTACATGCTTTTGATTTGTTTCTCTTTAAAGGCTAAAATGTAATAATATACCTACACTGCAGCTTCAAACTGTTGCAACCGATGAGGAAGACGCTAAGCTTCTCCAATTATACGAGTATGAAAAGTCTCGAAAACCTGGGAAATTAAATGATTCAGTGTATCATTCAAATGCGCATGTCATCCTTCACGAGGAGAACATATATCGTTTTCAATGTGTAGGTCCTTCGTAAACAGAAGCATTTGTTATTGACTTCATGATTTGTTATTGACTTCATCTTTTTGCAGTCATCTAGTTCCTCTCGGCTCTCCATCCAGCTCATGGACAATATGAATGAAAAGCCCGAGATTGCTGCTGTTGCTGTTGATCCAGATTTTTCATTTTATCTGCACAATGATTTTCTGTCTGTCCTCCCCGGCAAAAAGGAGCCTCATGGCATTTTACTGGAAAGGTACATATTATCTTTAAGGGACTTAAAATGTATAAAAAATAGAGGCTAAAAATGATTTTCCATTGTTTTCTTATTGGTGTTTTAGCATTTTTCTTTATTCATATTCAATTTAGTGATGCATAAGATTCTTCTTTTTATTTTGCTCTTCTCAGAAACAAACCAAAATATGGGGACTTAGATGAGCTTTCTGCAATTTGTGCTGTAATGGAAGATGTCAAAGTAGTTAATGGATTGGAATGCAAGATATCTTGCAACTCATCCAAGGTATGCTTACTTTTCATACCAGTGATTTTCCATTTTGCAGTTTAGTACTTTATTCATAACTAGTTAAAACACATGCAATGCGTGGTTGTACCTTTTATCAATATATTAAATGATTAAGATGAAATAAATATATTAAAAAAATTATTTTGATTCCTTAATAAGTTTTTCCTCATTTTTGTAGGATGAATAAACAATATTTTACGACTATTGGTATAATTGTGTTTTAGAGATGAGAAACAAATGTTTATCTAACAAAGGAATTAGGTCTTTGTGCAACTGTTGTTTAGTCTGGAAACTTGTACAACACACCACCGTAGTTCTTGTAGCACCTGAGTTTTTATGTATCATTATGAACCCTCTGGATTTGAAATGTTTGATAATATATAGTAGAATTTGAAGAACCTAAATTTACAAGGTAATTTGATATTATTATTATTATCATCATCATTTATTATTTTTTGTTTTTTTTCAACACTTATTATTTCTTGAAAACCAATGAAATCAATCTAAAGCTTTTTCCCACTAGATGGTGTCAAAAAAATAAACAAAAACAATGTTATAATGTCTTGTCATGAATTAAATCCAATCCAATGATGAATTGTTTAATTCTCAACTCTCTTGATATAATGTCATATAGTTTTTCTATTTTTAGCATATAGTTTTCTTCATGTTCACTATTTTCATCTGCAGATTTCTTATGTTCTTGACACACAAGATTTTTTCTTCCGACCAAGAAGGAAAAGGCGAACATCATCAACAACATCATCATCATCAAGTACAGCATCTTCTCGGTCTCGCAGGGAAAGAGAGGAAAGATTCCGCAAATTGATGGCGTCCTCCACCTAAACTGTAAATTCATGATGAAGAATTCATACACATACTTGTGTTCATACAAGAGTCTTGATGTGGCAACAACCTAGGAAAAATAACATTTTTATTTTTAGTCATAATGTTACTTGAATTTTCATATTAAAAAGTGAAGGAGGGAAATATTCATATAGGAATGTGTAATCTGTATGAGGTCACATGTATCAATGAGTGTCACTCCTTTGTAAATAGTTTGCATCATATTATTTATTTGTAGAGTATTGTACCAAATTGATATTTTTCTTCAATGGTTGCAACAATGTTGTTTAATGTTGCTTCAACCCTTCTAAGAAGGTTATGTGGTTCTTATTTTATTTCTTCATTAAAAGTTCCTATTATAAGGTTAAAGCCTGAAATGTGTTTTTTCTTAATTTCTTGGCCATCATGCATGTTTCTTTAAAATTCTATCGTGCACAAGTGAAATATGTGTTGTATGATACACGTGTTATTTTTCATCATTTGAATAATAAGTTTTACAATTTGATATGTGAGATATGACGAAACTTGCAGAAATGGCTTCACATGCTTAGCCCTATACCATATGATGATTTGGTCCCATAATTGAGCCATCATGGCCTACTAAGTTGATTACGAATGTTTTAGTTGATTATATATATATATATATATATATATATATGATGACCACAATCTAACACAAGTAGTTGGTGCACATAGTGTGAATGTAGATGTTCAGGTCTTAAATCTTAATTGAATCAAACTAAGCAACCAATGCTAGTCATAAGAATTGAATCCTTGACTATACATGCAATTCATCTTTGTTTTTTACGAACAAAAATCAAAAGCATTATAAAAGCAAAAGGCATGAAGAAAAAAACTCACGATATCCTAATCCTAGTGATAAGACCAAATTTACATGTGACATGTAGTTGATATGAGTTTAGTATACTTCATGATCACCCAACATTTACTCCTTCCATTTATTTAAGATTTATAAGAGGGAAAAAAAAAAATCATTTTTTATGTTTTCGTTATGTTTTGAAGTTTTCTGAAAATTTATTTTCTTAAAAAATACTTTTTAAGCTGAAAAATGAAATAGCTATTCTGATTAGGTTTTGGGGAATTTTGGTTTTAATAGAAGAAAAAGAAAAAAATAGTATATGGTGTCTATTATTTTCAATCATATTAATAAAAGCGATTATAACAATCTTGTAAGTGTAGCTCAATTAGTAGTCACCAGAAATAAAGTTTGCAGGGGTGTTCGAACCCTGGATTCTCCGCACTTTAAAAGTGTGTTATTTAGTCACTAGACTACTTGACTAAAAAAAAAATTATTTTAGCATGCATAATTTCCAACTTGAATGTTTTTTCAACCACATTTATGTTTTTTTTTATATATAAACAATCACTAAAAAATAATCTCTAAATTATTTCTATTTGTAAAAAAAAAAATCCAAATTCAAATACCAATAAGTCAATTCAATCAAGATAAGAAAATACAAAACTTGATCACAACAAGAAAAATCATGATTTAATGGCGACTTACTTCCGCCGCTAAGGGTCCGTTTGGTTCGAGAATTAGGAGGGGAGGGGAGGGATTTTTACGGAGGGGAGTGGAGGGAAGATATTTTTAATTAAAAGTGTGTTTGGTTCACAAGGTGAGGGGAGGGATTTTAACAGTATTTTACCGTTTTACCCTTAAACTTAATTAAATAAAAGAAACTGTTTGTTTTTACGATTTCAGAAACTGACAAAGACAAGCACACATCTAAGCCGCTATTTTATCTTAAACTGGCTCATGTATTTTGCTCCAAGCATCATATTGTTTTTTTTTTTTGGCTTTTTTTATCGGAGCAATTCTTTGTAATATTTTTTTTATAAGAGCAATTCTTTGTAATCCTTGCATTTTTTTCCAATTACTTTCGTAAAAAATAGCATAGCTCTTAAATATATGACATAAGAATTTTCAAAATCATGGATAGTGCTTATTAATTAACAATTGTAAGATAAATGAAATTTGTTGCATATGAACAAATAAGACACATGAAAGTGACTATGACTACTGTTAACTATTTCTCCTTAAAAAAAATAATGATTAATGTATAGATATATGGAAGATAAAAAAAATAAAACAAAGCATATAGATTAATGTACAGAAAAATAAAGCCAAGATTTTACACAACAAGACATGTAGGATTGGTGAATTAACAGTGAAAAAAAACACTACTAGGTTGTGATTATCCTATTTTAGCTAGAAGTGAAGATTTGCATTTTATATAAGCTGTATCTGATACTCCAACAACAATAAGTATCAATAAAAATAATGCACAGCTTTGAGGATGGATAATGTAGTGTGCCAACAGGAACAAGTTCAATAGCCAGCATCAGCCTTTAAAAAAATAAAATAAATGGCCTGCATGCTTGAGAGAGGTTTTAAG
This sequence comes from Medicago truncatula, assembly GCF_003473485.1. NCBI lineage: Eukaryota > Viridiplantae > Streptophyta > Magnoliopsida > Fabales > Fabaceae > Medicago > Medicago truncatula. Next base: position 2,450,348 of record NC_053047.1, on the reverse strand, counting down.
TGGGAACATGTGAAATGTAAACATGTCCTGAGTTTTTACTGTTCGTTTGCCTGTAGGCTGTAGCTATTTTATGCAAAATTTTATTTGTATATTTCTGTTCTCATGGTAAATTATTTTATTTTTTTAAAACTATGTGCGTTTTTAGTGAATTTCATTTTCAATTTGATTCAATGATTACGAGTTATATTCAGCTAATCCGATAATAGTAAGGTTGTGTAGTGAAAAAAAATTCTGGTCAAGATTTTACACAACAAGACATGGATAGGCGAATTAACTGTGAAAAAAAAACAAGCAACAACAAGTATAATAAGCTGAATTAAAATAAAATAATAATAATAAAACTTCAACGATTTCATCAAAAAAAAAAAGACTTCAACGATTTTAAAAGTGAAAAAAAACAATACTCTCAAATGAATGGATCAATACCATAAGAAAAAACACACTATGAAACAAACAAGCCACCGTAAGGATAAAGCAACAATTTAAACAATAAAGTTCCAACAACGATAACGATTAAACAAGGATAATAAAGTAGCGAATCAATAACGATGTAATTAATAATACTACGATATAGACAATGAGATGATGAAATTACTCACAATTCACTTTGGAGGAAGCCTCAAGCAGTCGTTGACAACAACAAAGTAGTAGTAAGAGCGGTTTGTACATCTAACAAATAAGAGTGGTAGATTATATAATAATAAAAATTGTTACAAGGAAAATATAACAAAATAATAATAATAATTGTTACAAGAATAAGATAACCTAATAATAATAATAAGATTGTTACAAAAATAATATAATCTAATAATAATAAAAGTTGTTACAAGGTTAATATTGAGATTTGAAATTAATTTAAGGATAATTATGGCAATGCAATAAAATTTTAAAGAGATTTGCTCCCCTCCCCTCCCCTTCCCTTCCCTTCTAAAAATTGAACCAAACACTTCAAATTAAAAATCTCCCCTCCCCTTCCCTCCCCTCCCCTCCAAAACTCTCGAACCAAACGAACCCTAAGGCTTTATTTGAAAGTTTGAAGGGGAGGGGAAAAAGGAGTTTTGGAGGGTTTTAAATATAAGGGAAAATTGAAAAATCTTTCACACTTTTTGAAAAATATTGTTTTAGAGATGATACATCAATGTTTATGATTAATATATTTTTAATTTTACGAATATTATACCGACATAGATTAAATTTGAAGATTTTATTTATATGACATCCTTGTTTAGTCTATGTCGGTATATTATATTTTGAGTAAATTACACTCCCCTCCCCTCAAAGATGCTTGAATTACACTGACCTCCCTTCTTATGTTAAAATATATACTTCCCTCCCCTCTTACTCAAAACATATTAGAAAATATTTCACTCACCTCCTTTGAGAGAAGCTTGAATTACATTCCCCTCCCCTCTTGTGTTAAAATCTACGCTTTACTCCCTCAATAATTTTTTATTTTATTTTTAATAATCTAGCAAAAAAAAAATCTAACACACTTTGAAGAAAAATAGTATTATAGGTTCATTTTAATATAATCAAAATTTGAATGCATATTTTTCGCTATTTTTTATTCACAATTTTATTAACATGTAGTTTTAAACCCTATTATAAAATATGAAACAACCCAAAATAAAATTAAAATACGTGAAATACTAACGTCAAATACGTAATGCTTATTTAAATGTGAATTTTATACTCCAAAATATAAAATTAATAACAAAATATTTAAATTTTAATTATAATTGACATTTAAATTATATAAAAAATAAATTTATGTTTTTTAAATCGTGATTCAAAATTAGTATATATTATAAAAATATTTATTTATGTTAAAATATATTAAAGTGTAGTGTATATTTAATTATTAAGGGAGGGGTAGAAATTTAAGCATCTCATAGTTGAGGGGTTTATCAAATTTACTTTTCAAGGGAGGGGAGTGTATATTTTAATATAAGAGGGGAGGAGAGTGTAATTCAAGCATATTAGAGGGGAGGGGAGTGTAATTTACTCTTATATTTTTAACAACATTCTAGGATTTCAAGTAAATCATGCATATATACATTCTCTACAAAAAATAAAATAAAAAGTAAATCATGCATATATAGATATTCAACATTCCTAAAATACTATCATTATATGAATATCATCTTTAATGAATCATCACATCATTCTCATATCAACAACATTATCTCAAATGTACAAATATCACCAAACAACTTATCCAAGTACACAACTTCACATAACATACAACAATTTTGCTTCTTATATAAAAACTTTTGTATGCATGGTTATTTGTTCAAAGTATAGATAGAAAGAAAATTAACAACATATCAAGAAGGTAAATCGCTATTCCCTACTCCATCCAGACAACAAATTATGAAAAACAAATGTAAAGCAGCTCGTGAGTTAACGATCTATGGAAGAAAGAAGGCTTCAGTTCTTTAGCAACAACAGCAACAATGAAAAATTAACGGAAAAGTAGAAGATTTGATCAAACGATTCAATAACCCGAGCAAGATGATTTTGAAGAAGATGATTAAACCCTTCTATTCTTGATTCGATGCTAAGCGATATTTCCCTCTCTTTTTTTTCTTTTTTTTTGGTACAACTAGTTACAAACCCGTGCTTCGCACGGGTTCAATAACGTATTCGATAAAAAAATTCTTTGAAAGAAGAGATGTTAAAATGACGGAACATTGTGATTCATCATAAAATATGTATGAGTTGATTAAGAGAGCATATAATATTTAGGATGAAAACTATTGGAACCAATAAAGGAATCAATGATGTGTGAATTTACATATTATCCAAAATTATAAAAAAAAAAGTTTTGTTGTAATACCCATATTTACATCAAATGAAATCAAGCAAAGAAGTAGCATCAGTGAGTGAAGATAATCTAGTCTAGGATTAAAGTTAAGGTGACATGTTGAAAGTGCGGATCATGAACACCAAATCTTTATTTGGAAACGACTTGAACGTGCATATTTTAAGGTGGCTTCTCTAGATAAAAAATTAACTTATCACCTACCTCTAACATATGTTCTCGGCAAAATTTGAACCATTGGCCGCCTAAGTATTTTTTGTAACTTGCTCTCTTTGTCGTTATCAAGCGACACTTACATCTTTTTTGAGCTTGTTTGTCGATGAGTGTGATTGTTTTCCGTGTTTCTTTTAGAAATGTCATTGATATCTCATTTTAGAAGTGCTAGGTACAAAACAAATTGCAGTGTTAATTAGAAGTTATATATATGCACATTTCTAAAACATTTACCAAAGCATTGTAAAGATTTACTGTAGGAAAATAGCATGTTTTATTTTTCTCAAGAGATTAGGAAAACAACATTACAATTAATATGATACTAATTGGAACCAATGAAGGAACCAACAATGTACAAATTAACGTTACATAATAGTTAGGTTTATAAAAGAGATTGCAAGTTTCATAGACTAACCAAAAAGGAATTTTTGTCAATACTTACATCAGACAAAATGAAAAGAACAAATGACATCCCAAAGTCAAGATAGTTTACGACTACAATCCAAAACGATACATCAAAATAATAGAAGTTAAAATAGTTCAACAACAAAGATCTATTTTGGAACAACTCGAATTTGCAAGTTCTTATGTGACTTTTCGAGATCAAAGATGAGCTTACCACCTTCTTCCATCACTCGTTATCTGTAGAAATTGAACCACTGCCCACCCAAGTAATTTTCATAGCTTGCTCTATCGGTGGTAATGAGATGACAGTTATACTGTCTCTGTGTCTGATCATCAATGAGAGTGATTGTTTTGCACTTTCCTTTCAGAATTGTTCTTGACACCTCGTTTGGGAAATGTTAAACAGGAAAATAACTGCAATATTAGTCTAATGCATATTTACATGGATAAGATGTATGCGAATATAGTTACATATAATTTATAAAATAAAGGTATCATAACTGATTTTAAGCTAAAGAAAATGTAACATGACTTCTAATTTATCATCCTATTATCTACCTATAAAGTCTAGATAAATGCATGCAAGTACATTATATGCACCCCGTTGACCAATTAACATTGTTGAAACAAATGGAAATTAAGCATCTCTTCCGCATGTGCATATATAGCCAACACCATTTGACATTGATGTCTTCAAACATTTGGTGCAACTCTCATAATACAATCCAAACTGGTTATGATTGAATTTAGTTGTTTTATAAATAGTGATGCAATATCTTTCCTAACACAAATTATGCACATGAAATAAAGAATAATACAATATGTATTTTTAATTTGTGCGTAAAAAAACTCAAAATATGTTTGTTCATAAAAAAAGCAGACATTGACTAAGTTTATAAATTCAGCAATTGGCCTAACATGTGAAAGTTTGGAAAAATCGTTGTACGAAGTACGTTGAGAAGAAGTCGAACTCTGACTTAAGTTTTAACTGAAGTTTGACTCTGAGCTTGAGAAGTGTTAAGGTCATGACAACAATTTAAGAAACATGGTCAAAAAACAATCAAATCGGATTGTGAAATAATAAGTTACTCTAACACTGTATTGTGAAATCATAATGCAAACTTACTAAGTCTTAAACTTCTCAACAACCGGATGATGTAGATTGTAGGTTGATGAGCAACCTCGAACCTGACCAATTGTTACATATATCTGGGTTGCCATTGACTACAAAATGGAAGCAAGGAACTCAAGGTAAATAAATGGTAAATGATAAAGCTACGGAGTATTTTTCCCATAGTGTTACATCAACTATATTCCCACTACATAAGGAAAGAGATTTTTCGGGTCATTATTAAACTTATACAAAATTCTATCATCTGATGTTAACAAAATAGAAAATAATACATTTTCTATTTAGCAATATTTAGTTTTTTTGAATAAGAAAAAGATATGCATAGTTTGTTATGATATAAAGGTGCAATATATATATAAAAGATAAGTATAATTTTTTTAGGCATCTATACCTTTTATGTGTGTACATATTTTTTTAGGCATCTATACCTTTTTTGAAGAAAAGACATCTACAATTTTACTTTTAATTAAAATCAAAATTTTATAAAAATTATACGCATTAGCGTAACAAAAAAACAGACACACATAAAGTATTACTCTAAACGCTAATATGTGTGTCTGTATATTTGCGAGGTTGAAGAAAGAAAATAAAAATATTCTGTATCATTAAATGATAGCGTAAATAAAAATATTTGTGAGGTTGTTATAATTAAAAGTTATTTAAATTAAATATATAAGTGATAAAAAGATAATAAAATTTCTTTGAAAAAAAGGTAATAAAATTAAATGGAACATCCTTTAAAAAATTAAATGGAACAGATAAAAAAAATTAAATGGAAGAAAAAAATATATTGAAATATAATATTTGAAAATAAAAGAAAAGGTTCCCAACATGAATTGAAGAGAGATGATTGTGAAATAAATTGTCGAGAAATAGTTTTTTGAAGTAACATTCAACAACTTTTAGCCAAAGTTCATTCCATTCAATTTTATGCATTAAAAAAAGTACCTTTTTTAGTAAGTACTTAATTGATATTGTACTTGGCCTAACTTCTTCTTAAAAATGTAGAGAAGTTGAAGAGAAAAAAAAACGGGTCAAACGGTATCTTAATCTCCCACAACGGCAGTGTAGAAGCAACTGAATTTGTAAGAAAAAAATTAAAAAATAGTTAAAAATAAAAAAAATTGGAAAATAGTCAGAAGTTTTTAAAAATATGAAAATTGGAAAATAGTTAATAAAAATCGGTGAAGTAGCACTCAACCAAGCAATACGAAAAAAAATTATATGCATTAGCGTAACAAAAAACAGACAGACGGACATAAAATATTACTTTAAACGTTAATGTGTGTGTGTATATTCGCGAGGTTGAAGAAAGGAAATAAAAATATTTGGTATCATTAAATGTCAGCGTGAATAAAAATATTTGTGAGGTTGTGATGATTAAACAATATTGAAATTAAATATATAAGTGATAAAAAGATAATAAAAATCTTTTGAGAAAAAGATAATAAAATTAAATGGAACTGTCAAAAAAATAAAATAAAATAAAGTTAAATGAAAAGAAAATATATTGAAATATAATATTAAAAAATAAAAGAAAAGGTTCCTAGCGTGAGTTGAAAAGAGGTGCTTGTGAAATATATTGTCGAGAAGTAGTTTTTTAAAGTAGCATTCAACAACTTTTGGCCAAAGTTCATTCCATTCAATTCTATGCATTAAAAAAATATTCCCTTTCTAGTAAGTACTTAATTGATATTGTGTTTGACCTAACTTCTTTTTAAAAATGTAGAGAAGTAAAAAAAAAAAAAACCGGGTCAAACGGAATCTTAATCTCCCACAATTGCAGTGTAGAAGCAATTGAATTTGGGAGAAAAAATTGAAAAATAGTTAAAAGTATTTAAAAATTGGAAAATAGTTTAAAAAAAATCGGTGAGGTAGCACTCAACCAAGCAACACTAAAAAAAAATTATATGCATCAACGTAACAAAAACACAGACAGACGGACATAAAATATTACTCTAAACGTTCATGTGTGTGTGTAAATATTTGCGAGGTTGAAGAAAAGAAATAATAGTATTTGGTATCAATTAAATGACAGTGTGAATAAAAATAGTTGTGAGGTTGTGATGATTAAACAATATTGAAATTAAAATAATTGATAGTGTGTTTGACCTAACTTCTCCTTAAAAATGTAAAGAAGTTGGAAAAAAGCCGGATCAAGCGATACCTTACTCTGCCACAATGGCAATTTAGAAGCAACTGAATTTGGATGAAAAAATTGAAAAATAGTTAAAAAAAATAAAAATTATAAAAGTTATTAAAAATATAAAAATTATAAAATAATTAAAAAAATGGTGAAGGGCAAAATGGGAAATGCACCCCAAAATGATGAGGTGGCATTAACCACACCCCATCAATAGAAAATTACTAAAATGCCCCTCCAAGAGGTAAAATGGTAAAATCCTAGGAACTTACTTTTATAATATAGTAAGTAGATATTTCCCTCTCTTTCTATTCAGAACATTGTTGTAACTAACTCAGCGAGTGCCACGTCACATATTTAAAACGAGGGTCAAGAGTCAAACTTCTAAAAAAGCAGGATAGTTTTAGACATAGTAAATAGCTTCTTTAGTATCTATCTTACATTTGAGATGAGATAATATAAATTATTTCTCTTATAATTTTGTATATAAAGTGATGGCTTAATTACCTTTTTGGTCCTCTAACTATTTAGTTGGTATCGGATTGGTCCTCTAACTAAAAATTGATTTATTTCGGTCCTCTAAGTTTCTCACCGTTACTACATTTAATCCTTTCTGTTAGTTTTATTTAAATAAACGTTATGATCTGTGTTATGTGAGTATCTGACCTCTTGTTTCACACATACATATGAACCATAACAATTACCAATAATATCAGTCACTATTTAATCATAATACCTTAACAAAGAATATGACCAAAATGATACTAATAAATAAAGTTAGAGGACCCACATAACACAAACACTAACGTTTATTTGAATAAAACTAACAGAAAAGACTAAATGTAGTAACAGTCAGAAACTTAGAGGACCGAAATAAATCAATTTTTAGTTAGAGGACTAATCCGATACCAATTAAATAGTTAGAGGACCAAAAATGTAATTTAACCTAAAGTGATTATATATAAAAATTTCAACCATACCTATAAGTAACCAAAAAAACCATACTTATAAAATACTCGAAAATTAACTTTTAGCAACAACATTGTTTGACATAAAAATAATAACTAAATCCAGATCTTTTTTATAAATGAAATTTAACAACGAAGTTTAAGGCTTCTTTTTGTCTTCTCTTCATTCTCCGCAAATCTTCTAAAATAGCTGTACCGAAGCTTATAAAATAACTAGTTTCTTGGTGATACCCGATAATAGCTTTAATCGAGACAAAATTTTAATCAGGTTAGTGACGATGTGTGATTACTCTTTCCTACATGCCTAAAATTTTTTGTTTACTTGCATTAAATCAAGTTCGTAGTAGGATTTCTACTTTCCTTTTTGAAGAAGATAAAATTAGCTAATCGAAATTGACACCGTGAATCTAAACTGAAATCTTGAAAGGAGCACACTTTAGCATCTCAATCAAACACCACCCAACAAAACGATTTCACCTTCTTAATTTATTAGAGAACATAGTTTGAGAGTTAAACTCGCTTCAAAGGCTTCTAAACTGTCATTCCCTTAAAACCCATCCAACTTTGTTGTTGTGACCCCCTCATCCGATAGAATATTTGATGCAATAAGCGAACCACCACTCCTAGAATCTTTATCTATAATGACATTATCAATATTAATAAATTTACTTGGATTTAGCTGATTCTCCTTTTCCTTTCATATCTTCAGAATTTTTCCTTGTGGGATGAAGTTCATAAATTTTGAAAACTTTTGACAAAATGTATATTTAGAAATAAAAATATTAAATTACTAAAATACTGAATAAAGCAAAAATAAAAGGAATATACAAATATTTTAAAACTATATTATAAATATCATGAGAACAAAAACATTATGGTACTTACATAGCCACGTAGAGAAAAAAAACATCATATGAATGTTATGTTTTGTTTTTGATGAAAACAGAAAGAAAACAGAACAGAACACAAAATCAAACAGAACAATTTGTAACATAACATCCACTCCCTCTCTATCCTCCTCCTTTGTTCTTCTCTCTTTCTCTGTATTTCCTTCCTTCATTCAATGGCTCCTGGTTCCATTTCTGACCCTCCTTTCTCCTCCAAGAAGAAGAGGGTAAACCCTTCTCCTTTTATATTTTTATTCATTTTTGTAATATTCTATTTTTTTTTTCAAACCCTTAGAGCTATAAAAATTTGATTTTTTTATTTTTTTTATTTTTGTGATTTTTTCAATATTGAGAGATGAAAATTTGATTTTTTTGTAAAACCCATTTTCAATTTCATTGCATTTTGTTTTGTTGAGTTCAAAGGGTAGCAGATTCTATATTTCTTTCTATGTTTTTTTGTTCTTGGAAAATCTTCATTTTTTATTTCATGGTTTTATCATAAATGTTCATTCTCATTTTCCATTGTATTGCATTGCATTTCCTTTTATTACATTCATTATGTTTTTCCTCTAAGGAAGCAGTTTTTCTTTTTTGGTTTGTTTTTGATGTTTTGGAAATTTTCACTATGTCATGGTTTTGGTGTTTTTTGTTTTTGTTGGCTTATTGTATTGTGAATTTTCAGACTAATGGCTCGGCGAAACTGAAGCAAATCAAGCTTGATGTTAGGCGCGAACAATGGCTTTCTAGAGGTGGCTTTATGATCATCATTTTCATATGGAAAATTTTGATTTTTGACCTACTGATTATGTTTTACTTTGTTCAAACAACCAATGATAGGGTTTTTCTTTTTGACTTCATAATCATGAATCTTGAATGTCATTCTGTTATGTATATAAGGGTTTAGAGGATTTAGAGATTTTTGAAGATTTATAGAGATGTTTGTTGATTCTCTGATATTGACATGCATTAGTCCTTTGATCCATTCGCTATTATATTTCTTTGTTCGATTCCTTGCATTATATACCAAAATGATTAGCCATTTAATCGAAATCAACATGTGTGAAATGTTTTACATTTGAACTTTCAAATTGTAACATTCAAACTAATATGACATTTAAAGCTTAGCTTAGTTAGTCTTGGGAGGGACATGGCTTCTCAACTGATCATGTTTGAAGCATCATGTGACTGTCTTTTGTCATTGATTCCAAATTTTAGGTTTTAGGGCCTGTTGGTACTGACTTATTTTAGTTTATCAACTGACATAAACATTTGTCTTTTAGGGCCTGTTTGGATTGACGTAAGAGTGTATGGAAATAACTTATGACATATTCATAAGCTGTTTTCGTCTTACTTCCAAAAGATCTCCAGGACAGCTTATGAAAATAACTTATAGCTCATATAAAATTAGTTTGACTTTATTTTATCTTTTATTATAGAAATAGCTTATACATAAGCACTTACATGATAAGCATTTATGCTATAAGAGCTTATCCAAATAAGGCCTTACTGCAACAACAGTCAAATCTTTTTTTCACTAGATGGGATTAGTCATGCTGATCAAACAGCTGCTATAGATAAATATTAAACAGAATTCAAAGTGAATTAAAGATATTGTTTTTCAATGGAATGCAAGAAATAGTTGTAATATCATTGTTTTTCAAAGATGATAAAAACAATAGTTATGAATTGCTTAAAAACCCTTTCGAAGTTGGTAACTTTTTCATTACTTAAATGTTAACTGTTGATCATACTTTTGTTTTTCAGTTAAAAAGGGATGCGATGTTGACTCAACTGGAAGGGTTGATAGTTATCCATCAGCTAAGCACATTGCGAGCGAGGAGAATCAACCATCATACAAGGAAATCAGGAGAAAAGGAAGAGAGGATGGTACATGCATCCAAGGCAATGATTCCGGATCCATAATAAACAACTCTATTCAAAGTAGTTATAATCACGATGAATCAAGGAATGGTTTTAACGGAAGTAGAAGCAGCAGTACGAGTGCTTTTTCCTCAGGAAATCTCACCGAGGAAGACGGATGCCTTGATGATTGGGAGGCCGTTGCCGATGCTTTAAACGCAAACAGTAACGAGCATTCCATGGTTTCAGAGTCTCCTATAGAACATACGATTAATTACGTTGATTCAGAAGCCGCTAAGAAGGACTTCTCAAAGAAAGAGTTCAGTTCAGCAGTTTCAGAATCACATATGAGCTGTCGAGCGTGGAAACCTGATGACGCTCTTCGTCCGAGGTGTTTGCCCGACCTCTCAAAGCCGCATAATTCTCAATTAAATTCAAACTGGCACGGTAGCCACAAAATTGTACCTTGGTCATGGCGAACAATAGTTTCTCAACCTAGTCAATGTCCTATCTGTTACGAGGATTTAGACGTGACAGACTCCGAGTTTCTTCCTTGTTCGTGTGGATTTCATCTCTGCCTCTTTTGTCACAAAAAGATCGTCGAGGCAGATGGACGATGTCCAGGATGCAGAAAACTATATGATCATGTAGATGGAACCGTTGGATTTAATATA